>NC_048275.1:7519343-7531843 GCF_009762535.1 Notolabrus celidotus
TGGTTTGCCTTTTCACCTTTTGCTCTACATGTAAATGGCACAGCTGAAGCTTGAATCAATAACCTACCTACCTACCTACCCACCTACCTACCTACCAACCTACCTACCTACCTACCTACCCACCCACCTACCTACCCACCTTCCTTCCTTCCTACCTACCTACCTACCTACCTACCTACCTACCTACCTACCTACCTACCTACCCACCTACCTACCAACCAACCAACCAACCTACCTACCTACCTACCTACCTACCTACCCACCCACCTACCTACACACCTTCCTACCTGCCTACCTACCCACCCACCTACCTACCCACCTTCCTACCTGCCTACCTACCTACCCATTTCTTTTAGCATCCATTGGAGTCGCCCCCTGCTGGCCTTTACAAAGAAGGCACTACATCAATGCTGTCACTTTAGAAAAGAAGAGACTACATCCTCTTCTCTACTGCAGTCTGTGGTTTTAATATGATGAAGTAAATGTGATTGTATGGTGTTCTTGTTTTAGCTGATCAGAGATCAATGTTAGAGTGTATCTATTGGTTTTATACTCAGGAGATATTCCTACTGGGAGACTTGAAGAAGAAGAGACTTTGTTACAGATGAGATCTGGTTGTTGTTTTATAATAAAAATGTGCTGTGAATCACTTCAGCAATCCTAGACGTTGTTTTCTTACAACAGTTAGCAACACAACTCATGTCAAAACTTTTTTATATATATGGTACCTACTTATAGATACGATCCTTTCTCATCTCGCTGCTGTGAGTAAAACCCCAAAACATTATAAACATCATCTTCAAACTATCTCTCTTTCCTTGCATCAAAGTTCTGCTGACATCTTTCTTAACTTGTGTAGCTGATTTTAAATACCCGTCCTCTTTCTCAAACTGTGAATATTATATTATGCTTGACTGACACAGATTTGGATAATTTGTGTGCTGGGGGATCAATGTGGACATGCCCAACACATTACTGTGGGAAAAAAAAGCATCTGATTTACATAGCCTGGTAAACAGCAGATCACATTTGGCAGCATCACAAATCCTCCATCTGTAGCAGGGAGTTGACACATTTCATGGAGGAAGTCTGCCCTTTGATTCAGAAACACTGTTTGCTCGACTAAGAAGCACACGCTGTGAAACTTACTGACTTGTGCCACCTGAAATTAAATGAATGTCTGCTTGTGAAATGTGCTATATAGGAGCATGCATGCATGCAATACTATTTCAGGAGCTTGTACACTGGGAATGGATTGAAACTAGAATTCAATTCAGTATTTCATACAAAGTTCACTGTTTATATTAATGACATTGTTTCCACTTTGAATGGTTGTCAGGCCCATCTCTATGCAGATGATGCTGCAGAAGCCCTCTTAGTTGGCACCCCCCACCAGACCCAGTCACCTCCACTTACCACCATATCCTTTACAGGCCACAACATTCCCTTCTCATCCATAGCCACAAACCTTGGAGTCAAAATTGACCCTCACCTCACTTTTGAGGCCCATATCAATAACATCTGTAAAACCTCCTTCTACCACCTCAGAAACATCTCCAAACTCCGCCCTCACTCTCTCTCCCTGATGCAGAAAAACTGGTCCATGGTTTTGTCTCCTCCAGGATTGACTATTGCAACGCACTTCTCATCGGGATCCCTGGCAAAAGCATTCAAAGGCTGCATTTCATCCAGAACTGCGCAGCCAGGGTCCTGATGAGAGTGCGCAAACACGACCACATCACACCCATCCTACATTCACTCCACTGGCTCCCGGTCTCGAATCGATTTCAATATCTTTCTGCTCAGTGCATCCATGGACACGCCCCCACATACCTGAAGGAACTGCTACACCCACAAACCACAACAAGAACCCTCCGCTCCACCAGCACCAACCGCCTCCACTGCCCTCGCACTAGACTCTGCACCATGGGAGACTGGGCTTTTTCCTCCGCTGCCCCCATAGTTTTTATCTGACCTTGCAGTGTTTTTAACAAGTGTCTGCATTTTACTGTTTGTTTTTAACCCTGTTTTTATTCTTACTGCCCTTTTATTACGCCCTGTAGCACTTTGAGATTTGCTCCAAATGTAAAGTGCGTGATAAATAAAATTCATTATTATTATTTGTTTATTGCAATGGAGATTCTGTAAAATTAGCCATGGACAACTTGCAACTTGCTTTTAATAATCTCCAACAGTCACTAATTAATCTTAAATCTGTACTAAATGAAAGTGAGACAAAATTCATGTTGTTCTCCAGAGCCAGAAACATTGATTATGAAAATGTGCACATATTCACTTTAAATGCTGTTAAAATTGAAAGAGTCACTGAATTTAAATACCTTGGAATATAGCATGATGAGAATCTCACATTCAAAAGCCATATAAACACTCTTTCCACCAAATTAAGAAAGAAAGTTGGTTTCTTATACAGAAATAAATCCAGCTCCCCACTGTCTTGTAGAAAGAGAGTTGTTGAAGCAGTTGTTTTTATCTGTTTTAGATTATGGTGATGTGGTTTATAGACATGATGCAGCTTCAACACTAAAACCCTTGGACTATGTTTTCTGCTCTCAGATTCATAACTGGTGACAGATATGACACCCATCACCGTGTCCTGTATGAGAAGGTTGGTTGGGCCTCCCTTGAGCAAAGGAGGAACAAACACTGGCTTTTGTATATTTTTTAAAGTGCTTGCTGGAAAGCTCCACACCTACCAGGATCCTTAGGTCAGCAGGTGGAGGTCTTTTAAATGTACCCAGGGTGAAATCTAGGACCTGTGAATAGGCCTATGTGGTCCATCTTTTTGGAACAAACTGCCTGCTGACCTCAGGTCCATCACAATTGTTTCCACTTTAGAAAAAATGACTGAAAACATATTTATTTTCACAAGTGTATGAATGATATGATGACTGATGTGACTGGATGCATGTGCAGCAACACTTGCTGTTTGTTTGATTGCTGTGTCTGATGTATGTTGGGTGTATCTATTGTTTTTCTGTTTTATTTATTCTATTTGGAAAAATCACATTGAACTTACGTGTAATGAAATGTGCTTTATAAATAAAATTGCTACCTTACCTTACGGACTTGTTGGAATAGAATGATGGGTCCTATGAGACTCGCTCTTCTGATTGGCTCTTTCTAAAAGTACCCCGAGTAAATACTGAGCTAGGTCGATCAGCATTTTCCATTGATGCCCCTAAATCATGGAATACCCTCCAACAGACTTTAAAGTTGACATCCATTCCATCTTTTGCAGAGTTTAAGACTTTGATCTCTGACCACTGTGTTTCAAACTGTATCTGTTTTAATTCATCCATTATTTTGTGAGGGCTGCATGGTGGTGCAGTGGGTAGCGCTGTTGCCTCACAGCTAGAAGGTTCCTGGTTCAAATCCCCAGCTGGGCCTTTCTGTGTGGAGTTTGCATGTTCTCTCTGTGCATGCCTGGGTTCTCTCCAGGTACTCCGGCTTCCTCCCACAGTCCAAAAACATGCTCACCAGGTTGATTGATCAATCTAAATTACCCGTAGGTGTGCGTGTGTGTGTGAATGGTTGTCTGTCTCTCTGTGTTAGCCCTGTGATAGGTTGGCTACCTGTCCAGGGTGTACCCTGCCTTCCGCCCGAAGCCAGCTGGGATAGGCTCCAGCCCCCCGTGAATGATTGTGTGTGTTTGTTTGTTTGTTGTTTCTAATGTGCCTGTGATCTCGAGGACATTAGAAGTGATGGAAACCTCAATGTCTTTTCGAGAATAAATAAAGTTTTTGAATTGAATTGAAAAGGCGCAAGACTAGTGCCGGTTCCAAGGCAAAGCAACACTGCAAATGTCAAATTGGAAACTCAACAATTAACAGTAAAACATTTCCAAGGGTTCCTCAGATCATTATTGTTATGTGAGCTGTTTTTACGAGCTGTTTCACCACCCTTCATTTATTTTCTTCAAACTGTGAGGAGCTGCTTTAGTGCCTGACCAAACCATAGCTGTAAATTAATCAATTATAGTGTTCCTGCTGCTACTTAGAAATTAGTTAATTTGTATACAGTAGGCCGCTGGGAGCCGTTTGATTTTAAAAAGTGAAATTAAAGAAACTCTCCTACTTAATGAAACATAATGTCAGCAAGGCCACATTTGCTTTGTTCAGGGTTGCATGGAAAGAAAAGTGTTTAATGGATGCGGCACAGCAGTGCAGAGCAAAGAATGATCAAAGGTAAGACATTACAATGTTAGAAAATCAAACAGCACATCAGGTACCTTCAAAACAACACGATCAGGACTTCAGACTTTGTTTTCTTCAAATATCATACAACGTAAATTCATGCTGTTTGTTTCCCAAGGTTTGATTCATGAGCAAAACTGCAGGTAATTGTTTTTTTAACATCGCAAATTAGATGCAGTTTTGCTCTAATAATTACATAAAGAAAAAACAGTATCAGTGATTTTGCACAGTGGTGTTTTAACTGCCTGCTCCGTAAACTAAATTACACCACCAAGAGGTCTAAACACAGAGATTGTTTTTCTCCTTTAAATCAGTTTCTCCCTCTCTCCACATGATTATCTGTGTGTAAAGAGAACTAAAGCTCATTACCACTCGGCTTCTCCAACAGCTTTAGAGAAAACGTAGTCCCTGCCTCCGTAACACATCACTCCGTCTTTCAAATGAAACTTCCAGCGGTTCTTACTGCGGTGAATCTGCAACAGAGAGATAATGTCACAAGTTTGGGCGCTCAGTATTCAGCACAGGGTTTTGTTTAAAGGGCAGCAGGGAGCTAAAATGTTCTTACTTTGTCATACTGGCAAACGATTACATTGTCGGTGTCAAAGAGGTCCGGGATGTCCTGCTCCATCACATCATCACCTGAATTCAAAGGATCCTGAGTGACAGAAAGTGCATTGTGGGAAAAAAAAGGTGTGCAATTAAAGACGTTTTATTGGAAGCAGAAACAAAAGTATGCAGCCTGCAGAGCAAGACACGCATGATTAATGATAAAATCAAAACGTCCTTTTAGGGAGCACTTTCCTAAATCTGAATTATAAACTGCTTTATAAAAAGGCAGCAAGATAAAACATATGAGTAGTACAAAACTCAGGTTTAAAAGATTAAAAGAATATGAAAGACTATTACTAGGAGTGCAAATTCACAAATCAACTAGAGGTTTCTTTCCAGAGGGGGTTAGAGTAAAAAAAAGAACTCAAAAGACACAAGATGACCATAAAACCTGACTTCCTTACCTCTTCCTCGATGTTAGCAAGTTCATCTACTCCCTCGCTGTCGCTGCTGGAGATGCTGTTGCCATCACTGCTCCCATCTCCTTCCTGCAGGGCCTTTATGGCCTCGGCGTTGATTATACCCAGAAAATCATTCTCCTCCAGGGGAACTCCCTCCTCCTCCAGGTCTGAGTTGTCTGCAGGACCGTCCAGCTGAACGATGTCTGACAAGTCGCTGTAGCTGTAGTCCAGGTCCAGCTTAACAGGAATTACAAGACAAAACAAAAACATTCATGCCAGCTGATAATCTGAGGAATGAAGTTGAAGTGGGATTAACTCCTGTTTGAAATGTTGTGCTGTTGATGTACGGTCATGGACGAAAGTATTGGCACCCCTGGAATTTTTCAAGGAAATTCACAATTCCTCCTTAAAATTGTTGCAATTACAAATGTTTTTGGTATAAACATGTATATTGCATTTATGTGCATTGGAACAACCCTAAAAAAAAAACAGAAGAAAAAGCCAAAATGTACATAATTTTACACAAAACTCCAAAAATGAGCCGGACAAAATGATTGGTACCCTTTTAAAACTGTGGGTAAATCATTCTATTTCAAGCATGTGATGCTCATTCAAACTCACCTGTGGCAGGTAACAGGTGCTGGCAAAAAAGAAATCACACCCTGAAGCCAGTTAGAATGTATAAAAGTCGACTCAACCTTTGTGTTGTGTGCCACACACAAGCATGGAGAAGAGAAAGAAGAGCTGAGAATTGTCTGAGGACTTAAGAAGCAAAATTGTGGAAAAATATGAGCAATCTCTCAAGGTTACAAGGCAGCCCATTTTTTGAGTTTGTGTAAAATCATGTACATTTTGGCTTTTTTCTTCTGTTTTTTTAGTGTTGTTCCAATGCACATAAATGCAAGAAACATGTGTACACAAAAAACATTTGCAATTGCAACAATTTCTGGGAGAAATTATGTATTTTCTGGAAAAATCCCAGGGGTGCAAATACTTTCATCCATGACTTTAGGGAACTCAGGGCCCAGTTGTTCAGAAGGTTTCATCAGGATTATAAAGATCAGGGTTTGAATGCTCTTTTTTGCCACCCAGGATCAGGTAATCCAATTTACTTATGCCTCATAATTTCAAAGAAGGACTGGATTGGCTCAACCTCATCCACACGGATTTTTAAGGATTACCAAACACAGATTAGCAGTGCTCTAAAGAGGACTTAATACTACACTTTGGTCCACAGGGGGTGCCAACTCCCTCATAGTTGTTTTTGATGAAGTGTTTGATGTTTGATTTTCAGATATTTGAGGAATTATTTTACAAATAGGACAAAATATTTTTCAGAAGCCAAGAGAAAACATGAATAAAAGTCTGAATGAACATTATTGTAAATCATTGTGCTTCCAATAATTGCTTAATAATGAAGTATTGTTTCAAACATTACCCCAAGATCAGCCTCAGTCTGGTTGCCAGTCTTTGCAGGAGCCAGACTCCTCGCTCTCTCTGCTTTCTCTCTCTCCTCCTCAATCACTTCTTTCAAGATGTCATCAATGTCTCTGCTCTTTAGTGGAGCTGTCTGCGCCAAAGCCTCCTCAGCTCTGATCTGAAATTCTAATAACTGAGTGCAGGGTGAAGCAGTCGTACTAAGGTTCACAGGTTCAGGCTGTGGACTCGGCTCATTTTCTCCCTGCGTGACCTCGGGCTCGGGTGAGTGCGCCGTCTGGGGCTGCGAGGTCTCAGCAGCAGGAACTTGGGGCTGCGAGGTCTCAGCAGCAGGAGCTGGAGGCCGCTGAGGGACGCTGCTCTCTTGGCTCGGGGGTAAATTGGTCTTTTGAGCCGGCGGCTGTGAAACAGGAGCAGCTAGAACGGATGACGGCTCCACCTCCTGAGGACGAGCGATATTCGGTTTGACTGCAGCAGACTGAGGGGCCGCAGCTTTACTAAAGTCAGCCACTTTCTGAGCAGGTGGTTGACCTGCTGCAGCCTGAGTGACCACAACAGGAACATTGACTTTGTAGAGTTGACCTTGGTGGAGCAAAAAGGGAAAGTGAAAAATCATATTAAACTGTTAGTGCATGCTTGAAACTTTAAACAGCTTATTCTGACAACAGGAATATTTATGGAGTACCAGAAGCTGTCTGTAGAGTGACTCCAGCTGGTATCTGCACGGGGTAAGCCAGCCCAGCAGGGAGAGAGAAAGTAGCAAGGGTCTCTGAATTGTTCTTGAATGAAAAATGAAGGGTAAAGAAGAAAAATAAATCGGCAGAGATTTACACAAAACTACACCTAACAGTTTGGTTATCATTTAAAATCTGCATAGTGTTATCTTCACACCTTATCTTCATAACACTGAGGGGAAGAGGTAAAACTGAATGTGACTGTGGAGGCATGATAACCACACAGCCTAATGATTAGAAACTAAACACAGAGCTTTAATGACTAGGTTGTTGGTATTGAGATGCTGCTTAACATTTAGCAATTAAATCTATGTTGTAAAACCCTCCAGCTTAATTTATGTAGTTTAAAAAAGCATCCATCCATTAAATTTAACAAGTGAAATTTCCACTTTAGAGGCTACACTCCTCGAAGTGGCAGTTGCAAGTTCAATTCTTAGCCCCAGTCCTTTCCTCTCTCTCTCTCTCTCTTACCTGCTACAGACTCTTTCCACCAACCTCTCTCTCATTAAAGGCACTAAAAGCCCCAATATTAAAAATATATAAATAAAAAATTCAAGGAGTGTGTTGGATTTAATGGCACTTAAGGTGAGTGTTTGTTCTACTTTGTGAACATGGCTGCAACATGGCAACAACCACTTATCAATTTATTATTAGGGGTGTTTTTACTAGTTTTTAATTAGTATTAAGTTCTGTATCTTGCATCCTAAAAAAATTCACAAAACTCAAAGAAAGTCTTGAAATTAAAAAGTAAAAGTTAATCATGACTCAGACTCCAGGACACCAAGAATAAAATCAAGTTTTATCTAAAAAGAAGACTAGAGTTACACTTAAATTTTGGTGTCTGAATTTAACAAATCCAGTTGAAGACCTTTGTTTGCAGATCTTATATGAACCTTATTTCAATTGGAAAATTTAAAAACATTGATTTTAAAATCAAGCATTTGAAATCACAGACTTTAAACAACCCTTTGAACTCTTTAATTTTAGGGGTCAAACCACTACAATTCAAATACAATGGGCCCATTTCAATCCCTTCAACCTCTCTGTGTTTCTCAAGAATCAAGAAATCTTTATTGCCAAGTGAGCTCGCACACACAAGGACTTTGACGTGGTGAATGGAACACTGGTACTTAAAGGCACTATGAGGAGTTTTTAACTGGCTGAGAAACAGACTGAAACTGATACTGATGCCTCTTTATGACCCTCAAAAGCAAACAAGACCATCTACAACAACACTGATACCTTCTCTGTTGTCATTTTAATGTCTAAAACTGCTCTGAGGGGGTAGGTGTCAGAACAGATGATTGACATCTCGCTTTAGACACACCCTTTTTTGGCTGTTTTCATTGCAAATAATCACATTGTAAGATAAGTCTAAATGCTAAAAGACAACAGGATGAGGTAATTGTCTGAAGACAATTATTTTGCATGTACAGGACAAGAGATAAGAGGTATCATTTTGTCCACAAGGGGGCGCCAGAATCAATACAAGCTAAAAGTTCCTCACAGCAGCTTTAATAACAAGGCAGTAAGGACAATAAATATAGAAACCTAAAAACTAACCTTAAAAATTCTAAATAAAAATAAAAATACTATCTGTACAAAGAAAGGTATAGAAGTACTTTCAAGAAGTACTTTCTCATCATTATGTACCCACCATTAACAATGACTCAAAGATTTGGGGAATGTTTTGCACTTGGAGAGGTTGCAATACCAATTGGCAAACAGGGAAAATACTTCCATGAAAATATGGAAGACCTCTCCAACATATCTCCCTCTTAAGCCACCTTACATTGCACTTGAACCCTCATAAGGGCGTCTGAGAGGACACTTGTGTTTTTAGAGCTGTCACTAACTCACTTTGGAACACGCTGATGCTGATGTTTTGTTTTGTTTTGTTTGTCTCTCTTTTTGTATGACACTTATATTTGTGCTGTACATTTCGTAACCTCAATCATTGTCAGCATTACAGCATCTTTCTTTTATTCTTATACTTATTTAATTTTGATATGTCTTGTATTTCATGTATGTCTTGTTATTTATGTGTTGTCTCTGCCTTAAAACCTTAAAACCAATAAGAAGAAGGTAGGGATGTACATTTTAAGTATTTTCCCTGATCGATTTTTGGAAATGTTAACGATCAATTATCGATTAATTGATAAAAAAAAACCATTATTATTCTTACGTCAAAATCAAGGCCAAATACGTTGTTTTACCCCTAAATTATATTTTCTACAGCAACACAATGCATCTAACTGACGGGATTGAATACGGGTACATGTTTGACACGCAGAATATCAACGATCAGGCTCATAGAAATATTCTCCGCGGACATAGTCTTATAAAGTGAAGGCTCATAACACTAACAGAAAGACTCACAGTGTCCAGTATTCTGTCTACTCGTTCTTATTGAGAAAAATAAACATGTGTATTCGGTCAGGTGTCAGCCAGGAGAGCAACCGGGTCATAATGAGTCCCGCTGGAGAAAAGCCCAGACGGCTCTGATGTTGCTGATCTGCAGACATAGCGTACCTGAATTTCCCACCTGTCTGTTGCCTTCGTATCCAAAGGTGGAAATGTCATGTTTATAGTTGTGAACCTTTGTGTCCGTGTCG
Organism: Notolabrus celidotus; assembly: GCF_009762535.1. Lineage (NCBI taxonomy): Eukaryota > Metazoa > Chordata > Actinopteri > Labriformes > Labridae > Notolabrus > Notolabrus celidotus. The sequence continues at coordinate 7,529,354 of NC_048275.1, forward strand.
TTGTTGGCAGCAGTTTTGTATTGATCCTCTTTAAAAAAGCGCACGTGGAGACCTGACGTGCAGCCGCCAGCCGCCAGCCGCCAGCCGCCAGCTGAGCGTCTCCGCTGTGCGCAACACCTTTAACAACTGAATCACATCCAAACATGCTTTAAACTTAAAACACCTCCCTGATAGCTGAATGTAATATGAGACCACATGATGTTTGTTCCACGTGACGGAAAATTGATAATAAAAATGTGTGTTTCGAGTAATTTCTTAACAATCGATAATCGATTAATTGTGGTCATCCCTAGAAGAAGGCGAAAAAATAATGGTGTGCCCAGTCCCACCATTGATTCAATTTAACAAAAAGAAGAATAAGATTTGAATTGTTATGACAAGTCCTTTCTTCTATGAGTGCATCCTTGGTAAAGAGCCAGATTAAGTCTATTTTCTATATATATTCTTGTTGAAATTCTTCTTTTTGTTTGCTGCTGTAACTCCACGAATTTCCCCATTGTGGAACAAATAAAGGAGTATCTTATCTCATCTTATCTTATGAAGTTATCTCTTGTAAATCCTGACACACACTTACCTTAAGCCTTGGGAAGCTTTGGATACTCTGACTTGCCGGGATCACAACCGAGGCTAAAAGCAAAATATCAGAGCAAAGTAAATGATACAAAAACAGAAAAATGAGCTGTTTTCAGCTACGAGTCAGTGCCACAAATACCCACTTTGAAAACTTTTGTATTTCTACCCACGCATGATTTGTTTTGTTGGTTTTCTTTTAAGCAGTAGCCTGCTGTGTACCTGTGACGTCCTGTTCAGTGTGACTGTAGTTGGCGGGGAGCTGCAGCACAAAGTTGGATGAGTTGATGTTGTTTTTCCTGATGTCTTCCATTGCTTTTGACTGCATCATCTTCGACTCCCAAAGCTGCACATCAGAAGGACACAGCAGGCCGTGTATACTTACTCTGAACAAGTTTAACTTAGCTCTAACAGACAGCATTAGCTGAATGTGTTTGTTTTTAATGAAGTAGGGCTGTGCAGACCACATCTCACATGTCTTAAATCATCCAGGACACGGTCTTCAAGCCCTTCATCCAAGAAAAGCTCCCTCATACTCTCAATCACATCATCAATAATGGACAAGTAGAGCTTGGCCTGCAGTTGTTTACAAGAAAGTTTAGGTTAGAAGCTGCTGAGCTGTTTTTACAAGCAACACCAAAGTCCATTCAAATTTCTTCTACTTCTATGTAAATGACTGCTTTAAAATGTATTCTCATGAACATAAATGCAAATAAAAGATATTTTCTAAATGCATTAAAGTCAATCTTCAATTCGGGATATGTGCAATAAGTCATTATCCTGCAGAATTATTACTAAAGGTTGAAATGTATGACTTTTCAAAGAGGCTACTACAAATAAAGCACCATTAAAGTTAAAAACACTGCTGACTAGCTTTAAAACATGATAAACTAATACTGTGCTAAGCAGGTAAATGACTTAAAGCATACAAAAAATATCTACATTGCAATCTCAGGTGCGCATTTACCTGGCTCCCTTTAGAACAATCAGCATTTAGCAAAAGGCACATAAATACAACAGCTTACCACAGGGCCTGTGTTGGTTAACATGATGCAAAGGAGGAATAGTAATAAGTGTCCCTGCGACCTGTTATCAATGCACTATTTGACATTAAACATGAAGGCTGTGTTTTGAAGTCCATGTGTAAAGTGAACTGTGAGTTGGAGATTGTTTTGCCCGCATTAGGTTGACAGGTGAACACACAGGTGAAGGTAATCAAGCTAAACAGAGATGATTGATGTCACATCCGTTTTATCATGCTGGAAATATTCACGTTCCTTTTCGTTCCTTTTCGTTCCTTTTCTATGGAAGCCCTAAAAGGACATGATTAAATACTTTATATTTTCTGTTTTCTCATGATAATAAGTTCATTTTGTCGTTATCTCGAGAACTCAACTTATTTTTCTCGTGTTAATCGGATAATTTATCTCATTTTATCCAGAAAAGGAAGCTCATTTTTTGTGTTTTTTTATGGGAGCCCTAAAAGGACACGTTTAAATATATTTTATTTATTCTGTTTTCTGGAGATAACGAGTGAATATCACTTGTATTCTAAAGACCGCAACTTATTTTTCTCATTATCTCAAGATAACAAGCTTTTTTTCCCGAGATAACAAGAAAGATAAGACAAGAAAACTAAGAAAGTAAAATGTATGTCATGTTCTTTTAGGGCTAAAAGGAGCACATTTATACATATGGTAACCAAGTAACTTCAGGTAGTAGGAAAGTGCAGAAGCCCTAAAAGGGCATGATTAGAATACATTTTATGGTGTCACGGAGTCATGGTGAGATGGTCCCTCTCCATCTAAGTGTGTTAGGTCTCTCTCTCCTTCTCTTTCCCTGTCCCTTTGTATATCCTTATGTAATCTTTCTTTCACTTTCTCTTTTTTTTTTTTTTTTTTTTGGCCCACCTAGGTGTGC
>NC_048275.1:7536843-7557059 GCF_009762535.1 Notolabrus celidotus
TTTTTTGCAATTTTTTTTTTATGTCTACCAGGGTTATGATGGTTTTTATTTTGTCAAAAATTTAATTTAATTTTGTTTTTTTTTGTCTCAAATACAGTTTCTTTTTCATTCATTTTAAGGATTGTCCATTAGTTTAGTTTTTATTTGAGAATGTTTAATCATAGTCAAGTTTTCATTCATTTAGTGTTACTTTTTTGTGTTATGGGAAGGTTTTCAGGGTTACAGTTAGGGTAAGATTTAATATCCAACCAAAATACTCAGTTTGTACAGAAGATGATTAGGGGCACTTAAAAAAATAAAAATAAAATTAAGGTCAAATTCCTTTTTTATTATTATTCTGAGAAAAAAGTCAGAATTCTGAGATTAAAGTCAGAATTCTGTTGAATTTTCAAAATAAAAGCCATCTGAAATATAAAAATGTGCCTGGTAAGTATTTATTTGGCATTACAATAAATCTCAGTTTTCACTGGTATGTTTTGTTTCAGACTGAAAGGAGAAAACCTCAAAATGTGATGCTGCCAATTACAGTGACACCTGATTTGGGATTTCAAAATAAAAGCCATTGGAAATGTAGCATATTAGTGCTGATTTGGGATATTTTCAAAGTGAGATTTTTTTTTAAAATCCCTGTTTCCACTGATTTATTTCAGTTCAGACTAAAAGTAGACAGAATGCTGACTTTAATCTCAGAATTATGACGTTTTTCTCAGAATAATAATAATAATAAAAACATTTTTGGCCCTAATCCTCTTTTCTTTTTCTTTTTTAAGTTATATTTTTGGGCTTTTTCACCTTTATTGATAGGACAGCTGAGGAGAGACAGGAAATGTGGGGAGTAGAGAGTGGGGGAAGACATGCAAATGGTTGACTGGCCGGGAGTCGAGCCAGTGACCTCTGTGATGAGGACTATTGCTTCTACGTGGGGCACTTAGACCGCTAGACCGCTAGACCACCAGCGCCCTGTGCAACACATTGAAAGACAGTAACTATAGACACTTTTCAAAATGTTCCTATATTTAAAAAATTTTTATTCTTATTTTTATTTCATTCCAGATACCAAAATCTGTTCTTTCAATCTAGTCATTAAACTTTACTAACTTCAGTGTCTGCTTTGGTTTCTTGTCTCTTTCTGCTAAATAATGGTGTTTCTTTTACCGGTTATCCTCTGGGCGTTTTATTTATGCATGACACATGAATAAAATAAAATAATTGAGTGCCACATTCAGTAAAAGGTAAGGCACTTTAGTCTTTTACCCCTGCACAATTTTAGTTAATCAAATTAAACTATCACACAGCATGCAACACGTTCTGCAAATCACACATGGTTTATTCAGCAGCAGCAGCAGCAGCCGGTTATTACTCTCTGCAGGGCGTCCTCATAGTATCATGACAAAGCAGTGACATTCAGCTGTGCTGCTTTGACATTTGTTTGTTTGCTCTTTTCTTCATTAAATAATCATAATGTAGCATTGGAGTGTTTTCTGTCTACGTGTGTTTTATTAATGCAGATAGGAATAAATGCAGTGCTTGTCTTTTACCTGGTGTTTGTTTTGTAGAGACAGGCTGATATGAACATCCAGTAAAGAAGTACCATGAGTCATCAAGCTTTAATTCAATCTTTACTCTTGATGTACATGATATCCAGCGAAAGCCAGATACATTGTGCATAACAGTCATCATTGAAAGCTTTTTTTTCCACTATGAAGCTCCACCCTTTATTTATTTTTGTATCCAACTTATTCAAAACCCAGAGGCAGAAAAATCACATAATAAAGATTTGATTTGCTTAAATAACATTATAGTCCTCCAGAATGCAAGCTTGGTGTAAAGTCAAAGGTTGGCTTGAGGTAAGCAACGAAAGTAATGAGTTTTATTCCACATGAGGAAAAGAAGAACGTCTCTCACTGCAAATATCAACACCTTTTGTTACACCAGCACCCAAAGTGTGTTGGTGCAGTTTGTATATGCACTCTGTACCTTACTGAAGCTGCACCAATGCATCTGTATCTTTGAATCAGCCCTATTGATGGATATCAGCCTATCACCAAAGATTTTTGAATCCACTCTTTGCAGGAGCGATTTCTTATCTGTTGTGCTGCATCGATTCAATAAACAGTTAAAAAGCCTTCATTTTCAAGGCCGGGTCATGTTGACCTGTTCTTGTTTTCCATGATTCATGCAATTCATTTGATTTTAAAGTAAAAGTATTTTAAAAATTGAAGGTTTTTTGGTGCTTTGGAAGCTCAACAAATACCTTCTTACTAGGTTTGTGATTATAAAGCAGCTGAAGAGGCATTTGAAGCATTTACCCTTCCAAAAAAGTATAATTTTTACGTGAAGGAAGGTTAAAGTAAAGGTTGTTCTGAACATTCGTGGGATTGAATTTGTGCTCATTCAAAGTTGTGTAATGACGACCCGAATGACCTTAATAATGTTCACTGTGTGTCTATGATGAAAATTAATTTGAGTCCCTTGCTTAGATGAAGGAGTTAGCAACATCAGAAATCAAATGAGCAACAACAATTGATTCAACAAACAAAAACATTGGTACTTGAATTAGCTCATTGGCTAATTTGCTGTTTCTAAGAATCAGAATCTGGCCCCGCTTTTCTAAGTGGGTGCATCCAAATATTATAAGAAACAAAGACTGTTCAACCTGACTTTTTTGTTGCTTTTTTGGGCCAATGTTTTTGATAATTTGTGCAAAAAAAGTCAAAGTCTGTGAGGCTTGAAAGGCTGAAAAAAAGATGCTGATCATTTTGTTTTAGTGATGCTCCTCTGCAGGTCTCAGCGTGACACCACCCACCTTTGAACTGATGTTTTTGCAGCTATAATTCTAAAAGTGTTGTGATTTTTCACTGTGTTTTTAAATGTTCTGTTCAGGCATTAGCACATTTGTCTGACACTCACTCATGCACAGGGTTACCTGATAATGACCTTGCAGTTAGCAACCAAAAGTGGAGGATTCAGGCCTGAATGAACATTTTGGAGGGATGTAAACTTTTGCAGGAAACAAAAGTCCCTGACCCTGAACGTTTGCGGATGTAATCAGCTGTCTCTCTGTGAATAAAGCTCATTACTTGAGTAGTTTATCTCGTGCAGCCTGTTCCGTGTACATTTATTAAGGCATTTAATAAGGATGCTGATCTTTCTGGAGGGCAGTGCAGATGATGCAAATGCAAGCTTATATACAGTACTTATATAAACTATAATCTTACATATGATAAATCTATAACATGTAAAGTGCTAGGCAAAAGGACCATGTTAAATTGTTCATTAGCTCTAGACCAAATCAGTCTCAGTTAAAGGATATACATCGGTGTACCTCCATGAGATATACTACCAGGCTATGTGTGATTAGATTAATTTGACACCAGATATAAGCAGAAAGTCCCTCATCACCCTTGTTTTTGTTCTTTTTCTGTAATCCCTTTTCAGCTTTCAGAAGATTTTGGCAAATGCAACGGACCAAAGGGAAAAAAGTCCTCCTCAGAGAGTCCTGACGATCACTGTGTCATACAGCCGGACTGCTTCTGTGACTCTGTCTCAATCCATTTCTTCTCCACTTCCACCTGAAAGAAAAGAAAATGAAGTTATTGGCACTAAAATGAAAGAGCTGTCTCTCTCTACATTGAGTTTGGTGCATGACGGTATCACATCTTTACCTGACAGTGATAGCGAGTCCAGCTGGTCACGTGCTTCTGCGGCTGGATGTCGTTCACAGTGCCCAGTGACTTCACCCTGGTTTGCGACACAACGGCGCCCATAATTTCACATTCCATGGTGACAAAGGGGTACCAGTCACTCGGGATCTCCTGATCAGATCCCAGCTCCAGCTTGCAGGAAAATGAATGTGGATGATCCACTGCTGCAGAGGAGAAAACAAAGGTCGCTTGTAGTCACAGAGCTGCAGCAGAGAGCGTCAAACATGCCGGGAACGTGCACAAGAAGCTAAACGAAAGAGGACAGCCTTGATTACAGCTGGTGTTAACATGCATACTATATGATCTGATCATAAGTGCACGGTTTTAAGTGCAGAGCGAATGCACACAAGAAGCATTGAGATGCGGGCACTCAGGCCTCATTCAAAGGTGGTCTGGTGTGTGCACAGTTGTTTGGTACAGAAACGTGACTTGAGCAACACTCAAGGCTGACAACAGCATTGAGCTGCAGACCACTTCCTGGTCTTTCTTGTCTGATACAATTAATGCTTTTATTCTTGCATTGATGCAAGTTACACACTAAGTTTCATTGTACCTGGTGCAATGTCAATGAAGCAATTTATTATATTGTAATGTATTGCATTCCTTACTTTAATTCATCAAAATATAAGTGTTATTTTGACTTCCCTACATTCACCAGTTTTGGTGCAAGTCGTGAGCATCTGTCCACGTGTGATCGTATCCCTAAGGACCATAGACTGTATAAATAATGGACGTAGTAGATGCACGGAGTCACAGGCACCACTATCTCATCCTGGTTAAAATCCATAACTAAGATCAAAGAATATGTCTAACTTTATGATATAACTGAGCATTATCACAGTACTACCTGACCATATCCTTTTGTTGTTGAGTTTATTTTCATTTACATTCATGTTATAAATGATGTCATTCTCACCATTCACTTCCTTTATCACTTTGAATACAATATTCCCTGATATTATCATACGGAGATCTATTCTGAGGTGGGGCGGGTTTCGCCATACCTTCTTTTATTTTGTTTTCTTTGTTTAACTTTATGATATGCCTTGTCTTATCCCATACAGTTGATATTTAATTGTGCTGCATATCTTTAAAAACAATAAAAATTTGATCGCAAAAAAAATAAATAATGGACGTAGTATCTGTGACGTCACCCATTTCTTTCTGAAGCGCTGTTTTGAGGCCAATCGTCGGCAGGTGCCATATTCGAAATGCTAACCTCAACATAACCGCTGTCGAGTGAGTGTGAGGTAAAGAGGCGGGCTTTCAGCCTTCTAGCCAACAGCTGCAGTGTTCCCGCCTGTCAATCAAGTCAGCTGTGCCTCTCATTGGAAGACTTGTAAACTTAATATCTTCAAAATTGCTGTGTTATGAAAAAATTCACACCCTGTACAGTGTGTGCCGATCGAGAAATGAGCTATCCAGACTACACTAGTTTTTTGTACCAGGCTGTAAACATGTTTATTTCTGCTGTAAAGATCAGCTTTTTTGAATTAGTGTGTATGGCTGCCGGCGACGATTTGCCTCAAACAGCGCTATAGAAACAGATGGGTGATGTCACGGATACTACATCCATATTTTATACAGTCTATGCTCAGGACGTGTGATTAAAGTTGAATCCCTCAGAAGAAGCCTTACCTGTGTTCTTCGCAGGTAGTCTGTCGATCCTCCACACAATGGCTGAGTATACATTCTCATACTTCACAGTCCCGACTGTCACCTGCATGACCGGCTGGGAGTCTGCAGCGCTGACGGCACCTAAGCAGGCGTTTCTGTTCATACGGGCCTTCAGGGACCTCTGCCGCAGCAAGGCCACAGTCTGTGTGACTTTGACCCAGTCGCCCGGCACCGGCACACGGATCACTACATTCTCACACAGCGGGTTTGTGTCTGAAATCCCCATGGAGGTGAGGAAGGTAGCCGACATGTTGAGAAAGGCCTGGAGCTCCACGTAGGCACCTTGTACCGTGACCACGGCTTTGATGGAGAAAGGAATCTCTGTGCAACCCAAAAGAAATGTCTTGTACCGCATCAGCTCCACCCTGCAGGCGTCCGGAGGGGAGAACTTTATCAGCCTGGATCTCTGGAACTCTGTCTCATTCACACACTGGTGAAAGTGGCAGTCGACGATCTCCATCCAGAGCTCCTCCTCTGACCCGTAGCTGGAGTCAAAGTGCAGCAGGCGCAGATCGTTTAGAGCGAGGAAACATTCTCCCAGTCCGTTCAGGAAAGCCAAACAGTGAATCTGAGTGAAGGCTGTCCGCTCCATGACTCCTCCGCTCTTATCCAGTTGTACCCAGATGTGATCGGTGATCTGCAACGACAGCTCCTGCTCCTCGTAGTGTCTCCTCTGCTGGTGGGGCGTCCCGAGTTTGAAGATCTCCTCCTCCATGGAGACTACCAGGTCCTCCATGTCCTCGTGCACCGTGGAGCCAAACTTCAGCAGCTGCTCCACCTCTGCCTCGTGACTGACCTCCAGCTTGGGATGAAATCGTTTCTTCTCTATGTAGGAGAAATGCTCCACCCTGAGCGCGAGGACTTTGCGCGGCTCTCCGTAGCTTTCCAGTTTCAGTTCAGAGATCCGGCACTGAGGGAGGAGCTGGAACTCCTTGTACGGCTTCTCCAGGCCTTTCTCATAATACATCTGCAGCACGCCACCCGGCAACAAGCGCATGTAGATCGGCCCCCACTGACGAGACGACATGCGGTTCTTCTTTTCTGGAATCCTGAGCATGACAGACCAGCCGTCTCTCTTCTGGCTGCGAAAGAGTCCACGTGGGACGAACTGAGACGAACTCTCGCTTAAGACTTCATTTTTGCAGCTCATCCGCCTCTCGCCGTCTCGTTCATACTCTGTTTCTTGGTCCGATTCTGTACGCAAACTTTCCAGTTTGTTGCAAACGTAGGAGGAGAAGGAGCTCTGGAGGAGGTCACGGGGAGGCTCGCTGCCATCTTTGGTCCGAATAAAGAAACGTGGTAGGCTGTTGTTGGATTCAGAGTCTGAGGAAGAGGAGGAGCTGTCTGCACCTGCGCTGTATCTGGATCCATCCCAGAAAGGATTTGTGTGTCCTGAGTGTCCCTGGAAAGAGGGGAAAGGGCTTGGTCCATCTGAGGTTTGACTGAAGGCCTCTGGTGCAGGTGAGGGAACAGACGGGGTGGAGGTGCTAGAAAGACTCCGGAAGTAGTTGTTCTTTCCCCGTGTGTTGGTGTGAAATGGGGAAGTGCTGCTGGGAACCCCACTCACAGGAGTGCAAAAAGGCGTGTTACACGGTACACAAGAACTTCCACTAGGACTCGAGTGGTTTTGAGGGGATTCGAGGGAACTGTTAAAGCTCCAGGAAGTATCTCTGATTGGAGGAAGGACCAATTTCAGACCATTGGGGCGTGGTACTGATGCTTTGATAAGCCCTGGTGACTGTAGAGGCTTCTGAGGAGAGGAGAGCGGTGTGGAGAGCGGTGTGTTGTCATCTTCAAAAGTGACCCAGTTTGAGTGATTAGTGGAGCACATGGCTGAGGACGACTGATGACCGGTTCAAAGACAATCCCTCCTTTGTTTGGTTAACTGTTCGCCACTTCAGAGGCCTTCTCCTCTGCAAGACAAAAAAGAAAACACAATTAGAAATGATTGAAAACTAAAGCAGATGAAACTCCTCTCTCGTGCTCTTAAACACATCTGTTGAAATCTTGAACAAGTCCACTTATCCTGTCTGCAGAAAGAAGAGAGAGAGAGAGAGAAAGAGAGAGAGAGCGCTCCTGGGGATATAAATAAAACATATTTCCTTGAGGTACTCCATTAAAACTTAATGAGAGGCTGACCTTGAAAACCTGGAACACATTTAAACGTGTTAACACCACAATTAACCGAGGCTCATTGGATGTAAAAGCTGAAGTAAGCACTCTGCAGAGGGAGACTCTCTCTCAATGACACCGAAGATTAAAGATGTGTCACTTTTAAAGAAACCTGTGGACTGAAATAAAAATAAATGAACCTTCTTATAAGTACAGGATCAGAATGGTATCATTCAGCTGTGTGACGGTGTCCATCATCAGTAAAAGTCTTATGAAAGGTGAGCAGTGGAATCATATCTTTAGATCAATAAAGACCAGAATAAAGCAGAGGAGCCTTTATTCTACTGACAGTAACTATATCAAACACGTTCTAATGAAGGGTTAGAGTGAGGAGAGTTCATCTTCATGAAGGGTTAGAGTGAGGAGAGTTTATCTTCATACACTGATATAAAGTCAGGTGACTCTAAATAATACAGTCAGACCTCCTGCAACTAAACCTGACGTTGTTCTCTATCAGTTCACTCCATTATTCCCAGAGTTTCTCTATGATTGTCAGAGGCTGTGACGTATTTATTTTATTTTACTGTTAGACGATGATCCTGAGCAGTAGAGTCTTGATTCAGTTATAAGTGCAGTGTAAAATGTATGGAGTAATTGAGATGTCTATGTAACACATACAAATTCAAATTGACCCTTTATATTAAAAGTCTGCATTTGTGGACAAGAACCCGGGAATGTCAATAAATATCTGAACAGATTCAAATAGCAATGATTCCAAATCCTAGCAGCTGCTTTTAATGTGCAGAAGGGATAGAATCACAGGTTAAACCCACAGACTGTATAAAATATGGACGTAGTACCCGTGACATCACCCATCTGTTCCTGAGCGCTGTTTTGAAGCCAAACGTTGGTGGAAGCCATATTCAATTAATCAATCAATCAAGCTTTATTTATATAGCACCTTTCATACAAATCAAATGCAACCCAAAGTGCTTTACAGCAATTGAAAAACAAGAAAGAAGCAGAAATAAAACAATGGCAAGACACATTAGGGGAAAATAATAATGATGATAATAAAAAAAATAGTACTAATAAAAAATAAAAATAAAAATAGAATAAAATAGAGACTAAAATAGAGAATAATGCACACCAACAATAAAATATGTGTTATTAAAATAAGTTAAAGCATCAAAAGTAAGAATACAAATAGTTAAAATAGTTTTTAAATAAAAATAAATAAATGAATGAATAGATAAATAAAAATAGAATAAGATTACAGTTAAAATGACTAGAATAATAAAGCAGCATTTAAATTAATATTACAGTAAAAGGTAAGTAATAAAGAAATAAAACTACATTTTTTGTTAAACCCTACATAAAAGCCAGACTGAATAAATATGTTTTAGTTTACGTTTAAAAGTCTCAATATCTCTGTCAGCTCCTCTCAGATTTTTATTGGTAATGCAGAACTCAACCAGTCAAAAGTGTGAGGTAAAGAGGCGGGGTTTGAGCCTCCTAGCCAACAGCTATGTGTCCCGCCTGTCAGCCAAGTCAGTTAAATCGAAATACACGTGTGATGCTAAACGTGCATTTCCTCATTCAATGATTAATCAAATGTTAGGTACAGGTAGTCAACAGCAGGCAGAAGGCACTCTTTCAACACCTATTTAACTGGCAGGTGTAATTCAAGTCAATACGCTTTAGTGAAATGAATGTGATACACACAATCTTAAAGGAGACATATCACGCTTTTTTCATCAATATATATTGGTCTAAGAGGTCCCCAAAACATGTCTTTAAAGTTTATGCTCAAAAAAACACTTTGAAATCAGATTTTGACATGCCTGAAAAGCCCTCTTCTTCAGCCCTCCTCAGAACAGTCTGTTTTCTCTCTGACCACGCCCCCTCAGGAAGTGGATGTGCCTCGGCTGTCCAGCACGTTGATCTAATGTTTACATGTTGGCTGAATATACACGGCTGCTCAGAGATCACGTTACTTCAACCCTCTGAATCTGATCCAGAATCTGATCCTGACGGAGAGGTGCCTGCAGCAGGACCTTTCTGAAGGATTGGTCACAGATTTAGTGTTTCTTGTTGTTTTATTTGTCAGTATGTCTACGTGTGTCTTGGTACACAGCAACGAACATGTAGCTATGTGGCTATGCTAACTAGCGCTAGCACTTATCCATGACAAACAAAAATCATCAACTAGATCTTCAAATCTGCAGACGTGGGGAGTAAAACCGACCTCTGCCAGAAAGGCAGCAGGACCTTTCTGAAGGATTGGTCACAGATTTAGTGTTTCTTGTTGTATTATTTGTCAGTATGTCGACGTGTGTCTTGGTACACAGCTACAGCTACGACATGTAGCTATGCTAACTAGCGCTAGCACTTATCCATGACAAATAAAAATCATCCACTAGATCTTCAAATCTACAGACATGGGGAGTAAAACCGACCTTTGTGTTTATTAAGACAGCCTACAACTAGCATGCCTCCCTCCTAAGCTCCTTGTTAGCACACATTTGTGCAGGTAATGAAAAACGGAGGAGGGATTCAGTATTATTTTATACAGTCTATGGGCTGAACAAGCTCCGAGCTCTGACTCCGTGACAGACCGGATATTGTTGTTACGTAACAAAAACACGGAAGTCTGAAACGGCTCGTTTCACACACATTTACAGAAAAGTGGAGAAATCAGAACAGGGGCAGAATGGATTTTTTTCATTCTCGGGGGGTTTGTAGACATGCCAGGGACACATATTTCAGGTAGAGAACCATTAAAAAGTCCATTTTGCATGATAGGTCACCTTTAACAAACCAGCAAGGGTTGGTTAACCTCTGTTGTGATGCCACAAGGAAAGGAGCCATTGGTGGTCTGCTCTTTGAAAACAGTGTCTGTAAATATGGTTGTGCCATACTGTGGTCTCTGTAACCGAGTGAAGTGAGAAACCTCAGATGTTAAAAAATAAAGTCAATTAAAAAAACTTCAGTTTGTTCAGAGTCAACTTAAGGCCGGCTCCAAAATTCCAGTAGACCCGTAAACACCCATGATAATATGCCCATCTTCTAACCAGTCAATCACAGCCTGAACATGAAGCAGTGTTTGGACTGTTGAAGGGTAGAATATATTATCAGTCTTGGTATCATGAGTGATGTGAGAGGAAAATATACAGTTCAATGATTCTTGGAAGAATAAAAAAGACCACTCTCTGGATTGTGCTCCAATCATCACGACAGGTTAAATGTGTTTTGTATTCAAACACTCTATTTCTCACTGGGTTCCTCAAAGGATTGCAGAACACTGTCGAGGTGATGTTTTTGTAGAAACTGCTTCTGAAAAGCAAGGGAATAATAAAAAAAAGTCTGTTTCCCGTTCTCAGAAGGAGTCTAAGTCGAAAAGTTTTGGAAGTTTAAAAGTTTTTTTTAATGCAAATTGATGAGTTAAAATGTTGTACTTTAGAAAGTCTCTGCTTTGAAAGGAGCAGAGTCTAAATATTTAATAGCAAGCCTGCTTTAAAATGTGTGTGAGAAGAGTCAGCCATGGCGGCAGAGATCCTGCCTCATTAAGCAGCATGAAGTGAACTGTGAGAATCAGCTGAAGCTGCAGGAAGCTTCAGAGCGCAGCAGAGTTAAATGTGTGAGGCACCTCTGGAAGAGGAGTGTTTTATCCTCTCTGGTATTACGCTGAATATATTAGAATATGCATATCAAATGTTGGAGTGTTGTGATGTAGCTTTAAAACAAAAGGTATTCAGGCAACATTCGCTGATTGTTCAGGTCTGGATTCTTCTACTTCATCAGGCTGGAAACACGTGATGTATGTTTACACTGTTCAATATGTAGGAGCATCTTCTGTATTATTCATGGAGCATTTATGGATCTTTTTTTATCTTGTTTTTACTAATGCCGCAGTTTAACTTGCTTTATTTACCATGTTTTTATTGATTAACAGGATGGCACTGAGAGCGCTGTGGGCCTCTGACCATACTATCTGCACAGGGAGATCTCACATGTCGTACTGGTAGCGGTTTACATCCCCCCTCTGCCAACCCGACAACGGCGTCCAACGTTCTCAATGCTGCCATAGCCAGACTCCAGACAGACCACCAGAGTACCCTCTTCCTGATCTCAGGGGACTTCAACCATGTATTTATTTTCTACATAGCTTTTTTTGTCTTCTGTACATACTTGTATTAATTACTTCTTCTATTAATATTATTTGATATTCTTACTTATTGTGTCACTTAATTTCCCCCGGGGATAAATAAAGTATTTCTGATTTGATGTCTATCTTGTTTTTCAGCACCTTATCTTTCCTGGTGACTCATCTTTCACTTCTTTTTACTTGGAATTACCCGTTTTAGTCTCCAACTTTGTCATTTCTTTGCCATGTCTCATCCTGTTTGTTGGCCTTAAAGGAGGCTGACTCACTCACTGTAAACCAAATCTACCTGCGGGTACAAATAAAGTAACCTTGAACCTTGAATGCAGCCATAAATATATGACATGCAATAAATACTCAAATATCAAAGACTGCGTATGAGCCACAACACCCCAGCTTCTTTGTCTGTCCTGTTTTACGCAACATGTTGCTCCTGCATCAAAAATCAATCTTTGTTTTTCATTAAGTCAGCATCAGATGATCTGAGGGTCGCTGAAAGCTACTTTAGCTTATCTGACAGCATCAGAATGGTGGTAAAGCATGGCCACAAGCCTCTGTACAACAGGCTGAATGTGCTCATGCTGAGTGACACAGCATCGCTTGTCTACATGCAGTAATTATCTCAATCCTTGCAACAAAGAGACTTTTGCAGCATGTTTTTTGTCAGCCATGGTGTGTTTTGTGGGCTGCAGAGTGTCTCCTAAATTTCCGGTTCCAAACAAAACAAACAGTTATTCAAACTATTAAGAATCCAGGAAGATAATACTTCCATGTTAGAAACGTTGTAACTAGGGATGTACATTTTAAGTATTTTCCCTGATCGATTTTTGGAAATGTTAACGATCAATTATCGATTAATTGATAAAAAAAAAACAATATTATTATTCTTACGTCAAAAACAAGGCCAAATACGTTGTTTTACCCCTAAATTATATTTTCTACAGCAACAAAATGCATCTAACTGACAGGATTGAATACGGGTACATGTTTGACACGCAGAATATCAACGATCAGGCTCATAGAAATATTCTCCGCGGACATAATCTTATAAAGTGAAGGCTCATAACACTAACAGAAAAGTACTTCAGTCCACATCAGAATGACTCGATATTCACTGATTGACATCCTGGGTGGGTCCACTATCAACCTGAAGTGAAATGGTCTTGTGATATCTGGTAGTTTTCGAATAATCCTAATCTGAAATCAGGGAGAAATTATGTTACATAGCAATTTTAGATGTCTTTTATTTTGAAAGTCCACATCAGAATGACTTGATACCTAATTAGTGACATCCTGGGTTGGTCCACTATCAACCTGAAGTGAAATGGTCTTGTGATATCAGGTAGTTTTCAAATAATCCTAATCTGAAATCAGGGAGAAATTATTTTACATAGCAATTTTAGGGGGCCTTTATTTTGAAAGTCCACATCAGAATGACTTGATATCTCCTGGGTGACATCCTAGGGTGGTCCACTATCAACCTGAAGTGAAATGGTCTTGTGATATCAGGTGGTTTTCTAATAATCCTCATCTGAAATCAATGGATATTTAGCTAATATAAGCCATTATTGAGGGCTTTAATTTTGAAAATCCACACCAGAGTTATTTGTGTGACATCCTTAAATTCATTTATTCATTAAGTCATTAATTCTATCGGTTATAGTCACAAGAACGCTGCTTTTATTTTGACATCAAGTCTTTCACGCGGTTACCGTAATGCCGAGTATATACACTCACCGCTAAACAAGGCGGCGGCTGGCTTGACTGCGATTTTCGAAGTGGAGGCTGGCTTGACACCAGTAGACTCACAGTGTCCAGTTTTCTGTCTACTCGTTCTTATTGAGAAAAATAAACATGTGTATTCGGTCAGGTGTCAGCCGGTAGCGCAACCGGGTCATAATCAGTCCAGCTGCAGAAAAACTCAGACGGCTCTGATGTTGCTGGTCTGCAAACGTAGCGTACCTGAATGTCCCACCTGTCTTCTGCCTTCGTATCCAAAGATGGAAATGTCATGATTATAGTTATGAACCTTTGTGTCTGTGTCGTTGTTGGCAGCAGTTTTGTATTGATCCTCTTTAAAAAAGCGCACGTGGAGACCTGACGTGCAGCCGCAGCCGCCAGCTGAGCGTCTCCGCTGTGCGCAACACCTTTAACAACTGAATCACATCCAAACATGCTTTAAACTTCAAACACCTCCCTGTTAGCTGAATGTAATATGAGACCACATGATGTTTGTTCCACGTGACGGAAAATTGATAGTAAAAATGTGTTTCGAGTAATTTCTTAACAATCAATTAATCGATAATCGATTAATTGTGTTCATCCCTAGTTGTAACACTAGTCCACTTCAGTATTGGCTCCAAGTTAAAGCTCCCCTAAGGAGTTTTTAGCTAGCTCTGAAAAAAGCTGAAATTAACGCTGATCCTTCAACATGACTGACAAAAGCAATTGAAACCACCAGTGACAAAAATATTAACTTTTATCAGGTTACTTTAAATGCTTATGACAACTGCCGGGGGGTAGGCGTCACAGCCTCCACAACAAAGACTCACAATGAGGGATACATTTCACTGTTAATGACAGCAGAATGAGATATTGGTAAGAAATAAACTCAAAATATACAGGACAAGATCAGCAAAGAGTTGCCACTTTGTCCACTGGGGGGTGCCAAATTCAACACAGGCCGGAAGTTCCTACTATACATTCTTTGATAGTTGAAACGTTATTGAAAGGTTTATTTAAATATCTTTTTGAAGAGTTATTCTTCAAGAAAAGATGATAAGAGCAAAGCACGAAATGCAAGCTAACAACTCCAAATTAGAAGTTAAAGCTTGAGCTTCAGTTTACACCTTTATGCTATGAACTCATTTATTTTTACGTTAAATCAGGTCCCTTGATCTACCTAATGTCTGTTTTTGTCATTTATGCATAACCTTTTTTAATGAGGGGTCATTGTAAATTAAGACTAAATTAAAGTTTGACCACTTCCATAAACAGATTTGCTGTCATCAGGTGTTTTTGTAGTCTCTTGTACCAACCCACACTGAGTCTAAAATATCCAGAGTTTATCATTTGAATCAAATCAGATTCTATTACAATCCAGTATTGTGATTGTTCTGGGTTCAGCCCTGGTCATTATCGTGCATGTTAGTTTCCTACCAGTCGATCACTGTGTGTATTTTGCAGCCCTGCTCTCACAGATCCAGCTCTCAGAGGCCGAAGAGAAACCACTTTCAGGAGCCTCAAAATCTTAAAAACAATAATTGAAAGCAGAAAGCCTAAATTACAGCCCTTCTCTCTTCAAGATCCCAGCCACGGCTTACATAAAGACATCCAGTTGCAAGTTCCTCCCGCTATAAATAAACTGGGAAGTGGGGGCTCCAGTTGGGGGTAGAGGATTGACACGTCTTCAGTCAAACACATGAGAACATCTTTCTAATGAGGGGCAATGATAGCAGACTTTTCCCACAAGTTCATTCCTCCTCTGTCGGATTACAAAATCCTTCAGCCTCGGTTCAAAGACGCCGACACAGAAAAGGATGAGATCTCCACGGGGGGTTACTGACAGTTTTTCAGACTCATTTCCACTCCGCCGTCTCTTCCTGGGTCTCTCTGTCTCTCTCTGAGGCCGTACAGCAACGAGACGCTGCTAAATCTACAGAGGACAAAAGAATACATTCCACACATTCCTCTGGGACAAGCAGCTTTGCACACAGGAAATACCAGCTGGCTGTATTTGTGTGAACAGTCAACAAATATTATCTTAATGTCGTTATATCAAATGTAACAAATGCAGCAGGCTTACGGGACATTCATTCTGGTTAGCCTGGTTATTTATGACGGTAAAAGAAGGAGCCCAGGGTGGAAAAAGGCTTGTCACAGTAATTAGATACACGTAAAAAAACAAGTGTGAGGAATTACTTTTATAAGTTTGACCTTATTTTTTAACATTTTCATTACGATGGGAAGAAATCTCTCTTACAACACCATGCAGGTTGTTCCAAGTTAAACTGCAGCGCTGAAACTAAGACAACAGAGGAACTGCTTCATCTCAGGGTCTACACTTTATGACTTCTACTACTACACTCGCATGAATTACACACTCCAGAACCCCAGTATAGCTATAATAACAAACACACCTCATGCACACGCCTGAGGTCATGCAATCATAATGACAGGGTGAAACGGAGTCACTTAATGTTGCCAAACAGATGCATTTGTCAGCGTTAAAAAGAGGTCAGTCAGCACTTTGACACACTGGCTTGTATAAGTGTTCATGAACTCTCTGACTTCTCCAGAGTCCAAAAACTTTTTGAGACTTTTTAAGAGTTTAATCAACAAACAAGAGAAGTTCAGAAAGAAGTCATCTGCTCTAAACTATTGGATGTGTGTGGGGATTATGCCATTTTGGGAAATGTTGCGTGATTTTGGGAAGTTCTGATTTGTCTATAACGGATGAGTTTGGTGGAATTTAATGTTTACCAAATGTTTCCTTGTGTAACACGTTGGTTATCATGAAATCTGTGGTGGAATTTTTTGGGTACATTTTCAGGAAATTTTGCATTTTAAGGAACCCCGGTTGCTTTCTTGTGAAATGTCATCCCCCATCCATCCATCCAACCATTCTCATCTGCATATCCAGGCCCAGGTTGCAATAGCAGCAGGCTAAGCAAGTTACATGTGCAATTGGATGTGCCTTCAAAAAGAGGCGTCCAGGTGGCATCCCTGTCAGGTGCCTGGACCACCTCAGCTGGCTCCTTTAGATGCAAAAGAAGAGCAGCTCGGCTTCTAGGTCTGCACGTAGTCAGCACAAGCTCCTGACCCTCTCTCAGGCTGAGCTGAACAACCCTTCAGAGGAAACTCATTGCAGCTTCCTGAAGCCATGATCTCAGTCCTCTGGTCACTTTGCAGAAGGTCTTAAGGCACTGTGTTTATGCTTTTCAAATGTTTGGATCATGATATAGCTGCTGTGTTTTCTGAAATGTTGTCACTTTTATGGAGAATTATTTAGCCTTAGAAGAATTGTGAGAAGTGTTCATCACAAAGTCAGTCTGACCTGCCATGGCAGTAGATATGTCCAGGTTTTACTTTTTCAGTTTGTGCTTATTCTGTGCTCCCCTGTGGACAAAGTGGTCCCTCTTATCTCTCTGCTGATTTTGACCTGTACGTGCCCAGGCTTCACTCATCTGGAACTTTTGGAAAATGTGGAAAATGCATAAAAAGTCTGTTTCTAGAGTGTGCAGTTACTGACATTGTCTGATACCTAGCAGCCAATATATCTCTTTTTGACCAACGCGAACCGGGTTGTATTTCCGGGCTGGTGCTCGCGCTGGTTCAGAGCAGGCAAACCAACACGGCACCCGTTTGTTTCTCCACCCGCTTGAGCCGGTGGAAGAGGCACATCATGACGTCAGATTTACATGACCGCTTTTCCCAGCAGCGCTAGCTCGAACTTTCCCTCACAACAACAACGATGGCGGACAACAGCAGCTTGTCTCCTCGGCCGACCACTGCTTTGTCTTGGAATCCATTAGTCCTTTTCTATTTTTTTGCTGCAGGACAATGGCGGAAACACATTTGGTTTGTGTTTTTGTTCACGGCAACCCCGCCCCTCGCCCCTGACGTAAGTGGTTCACGGTTCTAGACCAGCAAAGAGTTGGAGCCGCTCTGGAACCGGTTTTCCCGGCCAGGAGCCGGTTCACTCGCAGTGAAAACACAAAAACGGTTCTCAATTGAGCGCAAGCTCCAAACCGGCCTTGAAACTGCCTTGGTCAAAAAGTGGTAATAGAGAGGCATCAATATTCACTTCAGTCTGTTTCAAAAGCAGCTAAAATCTCTTCAAAGGTGCTCTAAGTAATTCTCATACTATTTACATTTCTTGGAACTGCTTTCTGTTGTTTCATTGCATACAAACCCAATCAATTCTATGTTATTTTGTAGTTTTAACATGACTAAATCATCCACAGCCTCGTTTACATAAACTCCTGACTTGCTCCTCTAATCATTTCAGGCCTCATATTTTCAGAAACCTGCCAATAACACATCAAGCACCTCACAGCGGGACCTAACATGTGTCAGACGCACTCTCACAACTCGATATGCTCAGTTTGGTTGAAGTGAGGAGGGGTGACTGACCGGGCAGCAGAGCAGAGGAGGAGGATTATTGAATGATGATGACTGATTGTGTGTTAATGACTCCACATCATGTGCAGTCAAACACAATGGACGTAAATGTACACTGACGACTGATGTGAGCAGCACAGAGTATGAAGAAGTGAAAATCTGCTGAACTACACCCGACTGAAGAGAGGAGTTCTTCTCACACACATCAGCTCATCTGACGTCTTGCTGACATTTTATCAGGAGGCGTTCGGGATAAATATGTCAGAAACAGGGGTTAAAGGAGTGTCTGTTTGAGATCACAGAGGCAGCCCTCGGATATGGTTGGTAAAGGAGTGCAGTGCATGTGTGAAAGGAGGTTATGTGAGTGGTAAAAGCTAAAAGTAATGTAATAAACTGAAACTCCAAGCAGACCAAATTAAAAATGCAATGACTGTAAAATATGAATACCACAAGATTATAATATGAACTGAATTCTTGGTCCCTAAAGAGGAACACAAACTAACCATGATATGAGAACTAAAACTGCCCTCCTCCTCCCTCACGTGAATATGACCTCTCTGTATTCTGGTGACTCTGATGATCATTAAATTAAAGATAAAAATCCATTTTCACTCTGATATTTGGCCGTCCTGTCCTAATTACTGTATTGACTCCTGCGACAGAGAGGACAAGTCCCTTTATGACAGGAAGCTATTTTCACCAGATGCACGACACATGATGGCTGAGAGGAAACTTTTCTGGGTTAAAAATAAAACAGCTGGATTAAAAACACACTAAGATCTTGAACTTTGCAGACAGATGCTTCCTGATGGGACAAGACATCTTCCTGTTAGGCTCTCTGGATGTTTCCTGTATTCTCTCACACTGAGGAAGAGATCTTCTTCCCTGGAAAAACACATAAATAAACAAAGTATGACACTACCCGGTTTAATTTGATAGGGGAGCTACTGTTGTGACCACAAGGACTCTGTAATCTGCTGCGGAGCTGAAAATGTGATGACCCATTTCCAGTTTAAATCACCGTCTGCTCTCCTGTCAAACACAACGGGAGAAAAAAAGCTGCTGATTCTGAGTCCTCACACCTTCAACAAACTGAATAAAACAAAGCTGAGTGAGAGGTCAGAGTCCAGCACTCCCTGTGGATGTTTGTTCCAGTGACTGACTGGGAAAAAAAGGGAGAGATAAATGAGAGAAGTCTGTATCAGATGAAGTGAACTTCCTGTTATTTTTTAAGTACTTTACTTTAGAAGAAGTGGTTTATTTAGGGATATTGAAAGTGCATATTTCACATTTTTGAGTATCTTTAAGCAAAGCTACGTCACTTTTGAAAGAACCAAAGAGAAAGTTAAAGCCTCATGTGGACACTCAAAGAACTGCAGGTTTTTGACCTCACTTTCCAACACTGGAGGTTGCCAGAAAATTATGTGCTGGCTAAACATGCTAACTTCACCCATGCTAACACCTGGAGTAAAAAACAGAGAATCCAAAGTAAAGAAGTTTTGATTCATTCATACAAAGTTTTAGGACCATAGCTGTAAAAGCACAGGAACTGAAAAACCTAAATTCACACCTTAGAGACAATTGATTTATCAATGAGACATGCAGTAGTTCTTGTGGCCTTTGTGTTCCTGTCTGATTAGAGGAATTCGCCACATTTACAGGGCAGCAATTTCTCCTAATGCCATGCTCATGGTGGGAATCTCAAATACTGGCATGAGGCTGTTTTCTAAGTTGCTATAATGAAATGGGTAAAAAGTGGGAAAGTTAAATCTTTGAGAAAACAGGCCATACTTCAAGCTAACACTCCTTCTTTTGATAATGTATTAGCTACAAGCGGCAAACTCCTGTCTCAAACGATGAAGCCAATGCGGAAGTGATATAAACTGCAATACATCGAAAATCCGCTTGAGGCTGGCTGCAGAAACACCGGAAACCACATAGATATGAATGGGAAAAAGACGATCTTTGCAGCATTAATAAACATGTTTACAGCCTGGTTCAAAAAACGGCTTGGCCCTACAACGCTAATCTCTCTAATGGCACACACTGTACGGGGGGTGAATTTTTTTCTAACATGACGGTTAAGAAGATATTAAGATTATGAGTTTTGCCCAAATAAGGACATGACTGACGTGACTCCCGGTCGGGAACACACAGCCATTGGCTAAGAGACTCACACTACGTCACACTCTGCCTAGTTGAGTTCGCATTACCAATATGGCTGCTGCCGTCGATTTGCTTCAAAACAGCTCTCAGGAACAGATGGGTGACGTCACGGATACTACGTCCATATTTTTTACAGTCTATGATTAGCTATAGTTAGCCAACAGGAAATGTTAGCATTTAACCACTTCCTAAAATTACATCATTGTAATGTGTTACCTCATCAACAACCAATTTGACCACAAGCCTTGAGGTTACTCTTAAAATTGTCA
>NC_048275.1:7557259-7649759 GCF_009762535.1 Notolabrus celidotus
TGAATGCTAGGAAGTGGCTGAATGCTAGCTTAAGCAGTTTGTGAATGTTAGCTTGGTTTTGAAGTTGTTTTGCACTCGGTCAGGTAGTTTGCTCATACCTGACCAACCTCTTCATACGCCACTCCCCATCTCGCCGCCTCAGATCATCCGATACCAATCTCCTGTTCCAAATCACCAAGACCAAGCACCACATCCTGGGGTGCACCCGCTGCACCAACTCTCTGGAACTCTCTCCCTCCACACATCCGCAACTCTGACTCACTTCACTCATTAAAAACTACCTCAAGACCTTCCTGTTCAAAAAAGCATGACCTCTACTCCCTCCACACATCTGTGTTGGTTTTGTTTATTTTCTATTTACATTTTTTCGAACTTTATGTAAAGCCTCTTTGAGTACCCAGAGAAGCACTATTTAAAGCTAGGGTTGGTAGTCACGGAAAACTAGCATGAATTT
This sequence comes from Notolabrus celidotus, assembly GCF_009762535.1. NCBI lineage: Eukaryota > Metazoa > Chordata > Actinopteri > Labriformes > Labridae > Notolabrus > Notolabrus celidotus. The sequence continues at coordinate 7,557,714 of NC_048275.1, forward strand.
AAATGTAGCATTTCCTCGGGACTCATGTCTCACTCAGCGGTAAGAAAACCCCAAAACATTATCATAGTGAAAGTTAAAAACACAAACAAACATGAAATGTACGCTTTGCAGGAGGCGGGCAGAACGGCAGGAAGGGATTTGATTGGTTTCATAATTTGGCTCCTGATGGCAGTGATTGGTTGGTGTTTTCCCAGTTTGTAGATAGCAGCTTTTTTTCACTCTTTTTTAAGAACACATTATGTATTGATTGCCATCGGGACATAAAGATCATTTTAACCAGTATAACAAAAAGTGTATCTAAATCTGACTACCAACCCCAGCTTTAAAAAACACCTCAAGACCTACCTGTTCAAAAAGCGCTATTTAAGTCCAATCAATTATCATTATAATTATTATTTTAACAAGCTGTCCTCTCAGGTTTTTTGTCCTTTCAGTCCAGTAGTCAGCAAGACCGAAAATAATGAACATTTTAAATACTGTATTACATTTTAACAGCACTTAAAGCTGCTGTTGTCACAGAGTAAACATCTGTTCAGAGAGAGGGACTTCGAATGTCAACACTATCCCTCCCAACCAGATTTCCTCTTAGCCCCCCAACCAAGCGGCAACCTCTGGTCTAAAAATATGAGTCCAATGCGGAAGTGTTAAAAACTGCAGTTCGTCGAGGATCCACTTGAGGCTGGCTCAGGAAGTACCGGAAGTCACATATACATGAATGGGAAAAAAAGCAATATGGCTGCCGCCGCCGATTAGCTTCAAAACAGCTTTTCAGAAACAGATGGGTGACGTCACGGATACTACGTCCATATGTTATACAGTCTATGCCTCGAACACATATCGCCGTGTGCCTGGCTCATAACCAATCGGAGGACGTAATAGGGGCCGCCTCTTAACCAATCAGGACAGACGATTGGAGATTAGCTCTGATTGGTCCGTCACAACGGGAACAAGGGGAATAATAGCATTGCTTGATACAAAGGCATTGGAAAACACAGAGATTTCACAATAGTCTCAAATTACTCTGATGAGTACAGATGGGCATTATGACCTTTTCTCCAAACCCAGCAGAAAAAAAGTAACATTTTTTACACCATTCCTACCAACAGCAGCTTTAAGCAACCCAAAGGAGATGTCAGAATAAAATGGCCACCATGTCAATATTGGCATTATGGTTTGTGACTTCTCTCCCCAGTCTCCCCTATTTTAGTCTAGTAATTTTGTGGCACCAGCAGCTACAGTTCAACCAAAGTTTTACGCACACATTTGCAGCTAGGGTAAATAAAAGCACGAGTTCCTGTCATAGTTTCCATGCTGATGTTAATGAATCCTTGTCTTTAAACCACATCAGACCTGGGTCTCTGCTGTAACGTCACATTCTTGCAGCGCGGGGTCAGAAAAACGCCAAACGCACGAGCTGCCGGCGTAAACAGCAACTTTTTTTTTCACTCTTGGCAACCCAGAGGAGAGAAAGAAAACAGAACCAGCGTGCTGTCATCCACAACACGGCCAGGCCCAGGACCCCGGACCAGAGAGGCCCACTTCTGGGGGTCAGATCTGAGTCTTTGTTTTGATGCGGACTCTTGAGTGTCTGAGTGGAGTTGTCACTTTTTGTTGCAGACTACTTTACGCACATCCCAGGAAACACCATCCTCTCATGATCCAGCTCCAACACTAAGAGTTAACATTTACCAAGAGTGAAACCAGAACACTAAAAGTACTCCCTGGACTACCACAGCGTTCCCTAAACAGACCCGGTGCACCAAGGCGTCAGGAAGCACTCACTGTTTCACAGATGTAGTCCTCTGATCCGGGTCATGACTTGGTCTAATGTCGGCCGGTTTTCCTCAAAATGGCAGAGTGTAAATCCTGGGAGTTTTAACAGCACAGCTCTGCTTCCCCTCCCGAGTTCACACACAGACAGACTGTCCCACTACGGGACACTGCAGGAATGAACTCAGGCGTGCTGCGTTCAGGACGGTGGGAAACGGCGGCATCAGAGGATTGGCGCGAATGTTTAGTTGGGTTTACACCAAAAGCATGGGGAATATAAGTTCCAGGAGCTTATTTTAAGGCAGGGGCAGAGCCGTGGGAAGTGGCTTTAAGCTGTAGTAAGAGGATACAAGCCAAACCTGGTAAAACAGGCCCAAAAGTCAGTAAAGTGCATTGAACAGAACTTATCCAAATACGTTTAGTTCTTAAGCAGGCACACACACAGGGCCCATGCATCAGGTTATTTTAAAATGAATAATTATTTAAAATTGCTATAATTATTTCTCAGATCTTCCTCAGGCATTACATTTTCAGAAAATAATACAATAAAAAAAACTGATTTATTGTGTTAATTGATGTATTTGTTTCAGCTTATTTATGCATCCAGAAAAAAATGTGTGATGCCTTTTCCAACCGGGGGAGCTGCAGCACCCTCAGCACCCCTACTTCCCACAGCCATGGGCAGGGGTGTCAAACTCATTTCAGTTCAGGGGCCACATACAGACCAAGTTGATCTGAAGTGGGCCGGACCAGCAAAATCACAACATAATAACCTATAAATAACAACAACTCTACATTTTCCCCTTTGTTTTGTGCAAAAAAGTACAAGTACATTCTGAAAATGTTCACATTTAATGAACTATCTTTAAACAAAAACAGCTGTTGTATTTTTTGCCATGATGAGTCTAATAGTGGGGCAGAATATTTTACTCTAACACACCAAACACACAGGTTACCCATTCACCTGACACAGAGTGTAATGTTTACTGCAGAAGAACAGATAGATTATAATAATGAACAAGGTAAAGTTTATTATTTTTGACCCCTCAGCTTCAGCATTAACAGTTTGCTTGCTGGACAGTGTTGTATGCAGAGGTGTAGTGCTAGTGTTAGTATTTAGTGGATCATCTTATAGTGCTCTAAAGAGTCTTTATGAATCTCAAACGGAATATGCAAACAGCAAGTCATCTGATTTCTCACTTTGAGAAAAAAAGTCCAGGAAAAAAAGTGTCATTCAGGGCGTTCCGTCAGCATTATGATTGTATGCGACCCCCAGAGGACAAATTTGAAATAGTAGTTACTTTTGTTGAAAAATTCCAGTTAATGTCTTCTCTGTAATTTTTCCACTTTGCAAAGTCGTTATGCGGGCCGGATTGGAACCTCTGGCGGGCCGGTTTTGGCCCGCGGGCCACATGTTTGACACCCCTGTTTTAAGGGAACTAAAAGGTTCCTTCAGGTGTTAACACAACTTATGAACAAAACACATACGCCTCTGCCTCAGGATGAATTATTATTTTAATCGGTGCTCTATTCCCTGCTTTTAAGTAGCTTCAAAATTGAGATTACTTTTGCTTATACCAGCCTGTGATAATGACCACATGCTCTTTCAATCATGACTATATTCAAAATTCTTCTTTTTTTTTTTTGCCTTTTTAAAACAAAAAAAGAGCAATTTTATTTTAAAAAAAGGCATCTTGACCATAACTTCTAAAAAGAAGTGTAAAGCTTGTAAGAATATCTTTTTCGATATATATGTTACCATTGGGATCCATATCCAGAAAGCACAATGTCTCATTTCATTGTTTTGCTGATGACGTACAAGTCTATCTGCCTTTAAAAACAAATGATCAATCCTCTGTCCAGGTCTTACTAGACTGCCTCAATGATGTTCGATCTTGGATGGAAGTTGTACTTTCTCTCCATGAACAAAAACAAAACAGAGATTATTGTATTTTGCCAACAAAATCTGTTGGATGGCTGTGATAGCGCCATTGGCACCCTTAAGTCTTACTGTCACCCTTTTGCAAGGAACCTTGGTGTTATTTTGGACAGTGACTTTAAGTTTGACAAGCAGATACGCTCTATTGTCAAAACGAGCTTCTTTCAGCTAAGACTATTAGCAAAAGTAAAGGCTTATCTTCCCATAATTAATGATTTCGAGAGAGTTATTCACACCTTTTTTACATCACGCTTAGGTTACTGTAACTCTTTGTTTGTTGGTCTCAAACAGTCAGCATTGCTGCGTCTATAAGTCGTCCAAAATGCAGCCGCCCGCCTGCTGACTGGAAAGAAACGGCGTGATCACATCAGTCCTGTCCTTGCATCTTTGCACTGGCTGCCTGTGAACTTTAGGATCCAGTTCAAGGTGTCATTAATTGTTTTTAAGTGTTTAAATGGTTAAATGGCACCGTCTTATTTATCAGACCTTGTACAGCCTCACAGTACTTGCAGAGCACTTAGGTCGTCAAACCAGCTGCTCCTGGCAGTACCTCGGTCCAGACTCTCTACTCAAGGGGACAGAGCCTTCTCAGTAGCGGCCCCAAAGCTGTGGAACAGCCTACCTTTCCAGGTTAGAGCGGCACAGTCTGTGGATCACTTTAAAACACTGCTGAAAACCCATCTTTTCTCCTTGGCTTTCAGTCCCAGCCAAACAAGAATCCTTGGCTTTTTACTTTTTCACTCTTTCACTGAGCTCTTACTATTCTTTTATTGTTTTTATTTATTGTTATATATTGTGTATGATTGTATTGTATTTTAATATCTGTACAACACTTTGGTCAACTGAGGTTGTTTTAAATGTGCTTTATAAATAAAGTTTGACTTGACTTGACTTAAAGAATGAGTTGAAACAGCTGGTTAAAGAGGTGTTACGTAAGGGATAATGCATGGTTAACAGGTAGTTATGGGAACAGGACCCTGACGCAAAGCTAATGCCAGCCACATTAGCATACCAACCGAAACTATAGTGTTTTAGCCACATTGTTTTGATGGGAACGGAAACTAATAGTTTTACCTCACCTCACGGTCTATGGTGTCAACAAGCAGAAGCCAAATATGCCGGAACTCTTTTCCACAGATTGATTTGATATGACGTGTGATCAGTTTGCCTCTGGTGTTGCTCATATAAATGAAAGTTAATAACCATTATCAAGGGGTTTTGACCAATCAGAATCAAGCATCTTACACAACCTGAAGATCAGTTAGAAAGCCGGGTAATAAACCCAGCTTGGTGATACTCTGTATTCTTAGCTTCATCGACATTAAAAGCAGACTGGGTCAAATTGAGGACAAAAAAGGGACAGTTAACTGGGAGAAAATGTAATGGTTGAAGACTGAGCTTAGTGGTGTAAAATGGTGAACATAATGATGGTTTCGGTGGTCAAAATAAAAGTTTCTGGGGTTTTTTAAGCAGCACTTAATTTAGGGATGACATTCCATGTGGCATAGCCAATGAAAGCAGTAAGTGGTGGTTGTTGGACTGGTGTGCAGGACCCTTTAGAGGTATCCCATCATTGTGCCACTACACAATTAAATGCAACATAGTGATATATATATAATCAAGGAATAGATCAGTTTCTCACGTCTGTCTTTCATGTGTATTAAAAGTATGGTGTAGAGTGTAAACACAATCCCACTTTACATCACTACTGCAGCTCAACATCATAAAGATGCCACTTCTCCTTTGCCATATGACATGACTGCCTCTGGTCACTTCTTGTCTCACTGTTGCTCAGTTTTTCAGACCCCAGTCTCTGCAGTGGAAATGCATCAACTACCTCAAAGAGTCTCTGGTCCCTCAAGAAAGTTCCTACAGTTTAAACTCAGCTTTAAACCTGCAACCTCAGGGAATCCCATTCAGATTTAATGCTTGAAGATAAATACACAAATGCTTAAATTTAATGGACCCATGTTTTTACATACTGTTATGATTCCTGTTTGGCTTTCATCATCTTATAGTGGAGACTTTATCGCTTGTACATCAAGAGCTTGCCTGCTGTAACTGTAAACATAGCGTTTATGTTGTACGAGCAGCAGATCCACGTATAATCTTTATTACTACATATAATTTTACACAGGGAGGGACTCATGCTCTGGAGAAATACACGTCTAAACAGTCTTTTCATTCTGTTTATGTTTAAGAAAGAGCTTCAAACTCACTCCTGGCATCATTTACCGAACATTAAAAGTGTACAATTAATCATGTATCTCTGCAGTTCATGTTTCCATCATCAGTTCTTTCATCTATTGAGAACAGAACGTTTCTTTGTGGTTTTTTGAGTTGAGTTTAAAAAAAATGTTTCTCCTTTTTCAGTGTTGCAGGTCAAAATGCACAAAATGAGGATATCACCTTTATTGTTGTGACCTCTGAAGAAGCGTACCCAGAGTACATGAAAGCATCATGAATTCATTTATAATGACACAACATGTTTTTCCTTCTAAAACAAAGTGACGACATCAAACAGTAATCTCTCAGCGCTCATATGTCCGATTCACTGGTGTGGCCTCATTCCCCAGTGGTCGGGGTGTGTTTGACTGTTTCTCATTTTTTAAATTACAGGCAATTGAATCTCCCCCCGTCCTTTCCAGCTCCCAGAAATGCAGCACGAAAAGTGAGGTCAGACGAGTTTGAGGATCATTACCCGGTGAATCTGAACACATGGTGCGTTTAATGTTCAACAAGCTTCTTTTTTTTTTATTCCACATATGTATATGTGCTTCTGAACAGGTTACATTGTGAGAATACAAGTGTTATTCATCTTTTTTTGATCAGTTTTCAGGGTCATTGGCAAATCTTTGAGGTCAAAGGTTTGCTGGCAGGTGTAGACTGACACACACAGAGAGAGGTTTGAATGGACTGCTGCTTCAAACTACTGGGCTTTTCTGTCATTTTTCCTCATGTCACAACAAGCCAACGAGGTTCTTTTATTACTGTAAACTCTCACTGCACTCTTCTATGACTCCTGAACTAGGTTGTCTAAGCCCCCGGTTACAGGATGAGGTGACCCCTCAGGTGACACAATGATGTAGCCTTAATGGAAACAAACACTTAAAAAAAACAGTTGAAAATCCTGATTTTCAAATTTAGTGGAAAATAAAGATCTAACCTCTGAATAAATGCCTTTTTGTGTGTATTTACAATTACTTTGAGAGATGATACAGTACAAGTATATCATGATTTCAAATGAGTGTATATTCACATTAACCCTTTTTGCCCATACTTACAACATGGATTTAGAGACCGTTTGTGCCACATCCACACTAACTTTGGTGATAAAAACAACTACTGTTTGAGTAACTTCACAGAGACAGACTGACACCAATTTACGAGCTCCAACTTGTCCATCCTGCCCTTTTTAGTCCAGGTAGACACAGTTAATCAGTGCTTCAAGGCAGACATGTTTCTTATCCTGCACTCCCAAAGGACTTCCCAAAATGAGGAATGAATTCAAGTGTCTTTGTTGTTTGTTCTTTCAGGTTTTAAAGCCCTTCTTGACAGAAGCTTATGATAATCGCAGGTGCTGTAAGGGGGGCATGAGAGGCCCTCGGATCTGCTCGCACAAATGATCTCTCATAATTAAAAAAAAGCTCTAAGTGTAAAACAAAACTCACATGTTGTGTATGGTGCTACAGTCACACAAAAAAGAACACACACTCTGCGCACGCTCACCTGCACCGACAGATAAGCAGTAACAATGCACAGTTTCGTTTTCTCTCAAAATGCACGTTAAGCAGGAAAACTAAGCACACTCATAAACAGGGTTTGGTCTTCAAGTCTTGACTTCGGTGAGCATTTATCAACTGGTTCAGCTTCCTTCCCTCTGTCCCTTTTTTGGGTGAAAGCTGTTTCCCCTCCCACTCTGCGTTGGCCACAAAAGGTCAAGCAGCAGCCTCCGGTGTTTTATAGCAAATCATGTCATGTTGTAACTGGTGCTGTGACGAGGGAAAATGGGAAAAAGAAGCAGTCAAACATGTTCAAGAACTCCATTCAGTTCATTTGGAGCTCCACAGCCTGACAGAGGAGGAATCTGAGGCTCGTGTAGCCGGGATTGTTGGTACCAGGATTCTGCAGGAGGCTCCACAGACCGGATCTGCTCTGAAGGTGCCCTTTGTGAAGCCAAACGGAGCCAGAGTGTAGAGAGCAGCGCTAACGTCCTTTGTTCTTTTTAGCATTTCCCTGAAGGAAAGAAAAACATGTATTATTTCAATTCTGCTTGAAGGCTTCATACTGTGTTGCATTCAAGGGCAGTCAAGTTGTTAACATTTTGGATCGCATTCTGTTGAAGATCTAAAACATGCCGAGGCTAGTCTTTGGCCTTTAAGAGAAAATCACCACCTTAAGTTCACAAACATGTTCTCTCCTGCAGCTTCTGCACACTCAGCTGTCTGTGCATACAAGCAGGAACACGCACGTTCAAATCAGGCCTCTCAATTTCTGTGGCCTCAAACTAACGACTTCTTCAGATGGCTCCAGCAGGTGCTTTTCCCATCAAGCCCGGCAGCAAACCACAACACCACCACTGACCTCCCAAGACCACCTCATAACTGACAGAGAGTTTACAACGTCACATTTCACTGCTGAAACCTGAAGTGATCCTTCACACTCTTTGAAGCCACGGGATTCTTAACAATGCTCTTTAGTGGTCAAATTTGAGATCGTTTTACAGAGGCCTGAAAGAATGGGACAGCTGAGAACAACCCTGAGGGGGAGCAGGGTTTCAAAAAGGATCATTTCTTGATGAGATCTTTAGGATGAATAATTGGTATCTATTCAGTTCTCTGGAAGAGAGGGTTTGAGATCAGCCCTGCAGCCTGTTGAACAAAACAAAGCTTCCCCTGCAACAGGTGAGATCATCTCACATTACAACACTGATATGAACAGTGTTAGCTTTATTGGTATATTTGAGGTGTAGTAGGCTGAAAGCTAAAACTCCTCCAGGTTAAATAGCTTCCTGACAGTTTGATGGATTTTCACACATCAAACACTTTCAGAAAAAGTAGCTTTTCTGAGAAGCCGTCAACTGAGGATGTGATTCATGTAATTTTTGCAGTTTTGTTGAAACCAAAATTTCAAAATCCCCGTTTTTTAAATGAACAAAACACACACTGATCATTAAAGGAACTAGAGATCCTTTGGAGAGAGACTGATTTTGTGGAGGAGGCGTGGCCTGATGCAGCAGAGCCAATAGGGAAACTCTTTTTACCCATCAGTCTACAAGAACAGAGAATGAACCTTTTATCGGTTACAGCTACACCAGAGTCCCACATTATGTTCTCTGTATTTCCCTCCTGTGTCAGGTGAAAACAAGGTCCTGTGTTACATCCACTGTAATTTACATTACTGTATGATATACACTACCAGTCAAAAGTTTGGACACACCTTCTCATTCAATGTTTTTTAGTTATTTAAATTATTTTCAACATTGTAGATTAATACTGAAGACATCAAAACTATGACATAATCTGGTTTTGCCATAATCTGGATTACAACAGTAGTCAAACAGGGCTATCCATTGTGTACTAACCCTACCTCTGAACAACACAACTGATGGTCTCAAACACATTAAGAAGGGAAGTCATTCTACAAATGAACTCTTGACAAGGCTCATGTTCATTAGAAACCATTCCAGGAGACCACTTCATGAAGCAGACTGAGAGAATACCAAGAGTGTGCAAAGCTGTCATGAAGGAAAAAGGGGGCTACTTTATAGAATCTAAAATATAAAACATATTCTGCTTTGTTTAACACTTTTTTTGTTAATTAAATAATTCCTTATATGTTCTTTCATAGTTTTGATGCCTTCAGTATTAATCTACAGTGTTTCAAAATATTAAAATAAATACAAACCCTTGAATGAGAAGGTGTTTCCAAACTTCTGACTGGTAGTGTACATGTTTTTTTTAGGGATCACTTCAACTTTTGATGAAGAGATGTAAAAGGATCCTGTTTCATTCTGATAAATGTCTGTAGTGAAACAATATTTCTGACTCATGTTCAGCCAACACTTCTGACTCAGCGCCCATTAACCACAGATCTTTTTTATTCCAACAGATCAAGCCCAGACCTCCAACTGTTCAAATAGCCTTTTTTAAGTCTTGTGTGCTTGAGCTCAGTGCTGCACCATTCCTGAACGACCTCTCAAATATCACAGCAGACCTGGGCATGTGAGGGCTCACTGCTCTATGGCCTTGTCCCACTCCTCTGACTCTATGAGGGCCTGCTTTAACCTCAGAGGTGTTTCACTGCTCTGCATCAGTCATGCACTCTGATATGAGTAATGCATCCTCGATATCTGTCTCTACATGCCATGCTGTTTTATTGAATATCTCTCTGAGAGTTCTTCGGTTGGTATCTGTCCCTGCTGTTATGTTTTACAGTACATTTTGAATTTTGAAAATTGAATAAAAACTCAAAAAAGAAAAATGAAAATCTTGATATGTTGTGTACCTTGCTGCCCAGCTTGAGAGTGTCGATTTCCTCTCTCTGTTTGCTCAAAGTCTCGTTCATACTGCACAGGTGGTCGCTCATCATGCTGAGCTGGTCTTCATAGCTCCTCTTTGTTGTGGCCAACTCATCCTACAACACAGTTACACCATTAACACCTTCTGAGTTGGAAAAAAGGCTTAGGCATTAACATGGAAAAGGTTTTGGGTGATTTACCTGCAAGCGTGAGATGTTCTGATTCGCCTGTTTGACCTCCTCGCTCAGAGTCTCCCTTGATTTCTCTGCAATGGCTAATCTCTTGGCCAAAGCTCGACACTAAGAGAGAAGGAAAGGAAAGTAATCAATCATGTATCATGGAAGAGCTAATGTGGGACTAGATTTTTGTAAAAGCTGCGATAAAGGCGGATATTTCTTGGAGTAATGGCTGTTTTTGAAAACATCACTAAAGGTAAATACACAGTTTAAAAAAAGTGACACTTTAATACCCAAGACACTGACTCCAGATCAGGTGCATCCCTGTTGCTACAATGGAAAACAAGGATGACTGACACGCCAGTTAGTCACACTGCGCCTGGATGTCACTTTAACAAGAATCTACTTTCAGATCAAGCCTCAGAGTAATACTAAAAATATGAGGTGTCAGTTTCTCCAGAAAGAAGCAAACCCTCAGGAATAATGAGAAGAATGGAACCTTTTCTAATGGAGGAGAAGTATAAACAAAGAAACAAGGTTAACTCCTGGTTCAGTTTCTGCGCTCTTTGTTCTCAAACAAATTAAAGGAGCAGATAAAAATAGCCGTGGAATGATTAAAGAAAGAAACACGAGCGAGAGCAGGGCGAGTGACTTCTTTGCACTAAACTGGCACTAAGTGGAAGTTGTAAGAGTTTTAATATCTTTCCACAGATGACATGTGTTGTAAGAAAAGGATGCTCGCTTTGAGAAGGTCAGCTCTTTGCTCTCAGCAGCCCGTAACTGAGATAAACACTCAAGTGAGGGCTTCACCTCGGAGTGAAAGTGCACCGCTTTGCTGTCTGAAATCTGGAGCTGGGTGGTGAGCTCTCCGACTCTCGCCATGTAGTGAGTCTTTATCAGCTGCTCCCTGGACTCCTCGTCTCCCACCTGCAGCACAGACACAACATCAAGAAACATGACTGTTACGTAGACTCTTCAAATTAAAACACCTCTCAGAAAAACATGTAGATTTCGCTCTTTGTCTGTGACTGTAAATCATACTGAAACAAGCTTGTATCTTTTGTGATCTAGTGCAGGGGTTCCCAAACTTTTCAGCCCACGACCCTCAAAATATTGGCGCCAAAGTCTTGCGACCCTCACTGTCCCTCAAAGTGATTTAATGTGGCTTCATTTAGCTGGTCTGCAGAAAATCAGCCTACCTATATGAGCATGTGGCTGTGTTTGCTGTGCTGTTATGAATTAACCTGCTGCTACTGATGCTTTTGATAATTCACTGTTCACTAACCCTAAACTTAGGAGTCATCTGGGAACAAATAAAGGCAGAAAACTCATTACATTTTCTATTTTCAAGGTTTTATTTAAAGTTTAGCTACTATTTTTGTTGATATTTTTTTACTATAATGGGTAGAATGTATTATTTTTAGATAATTAAAATAAAACAAATTTGGGAAGACATCTCACAACCCCTATTTGTGTCTCGCAACCCACAAGGGGGAACCCCTGATCTAGTGTAACGTACCAGGGCATAAAATGAACTTTTTACCTTATCTGCCATTGGCTAGTGACCTCTGAAAATTTACCAACCAAAATTATTTTTCACCAGCCAAATAAAAAAATCATGCCTTACTTGATTTAAAATAATTACCATATGTTTTTATTATGAAAATCCAACTTAAGCATCACTTAAAGAATAGAGTTAAGTACAGATACAATTAGATTGTTGCTATTTTATTAGGTCCATCATCATGTATTAGAAATATTAAATATTAAAATTTTAGAATATGTGCCACCACATCTTCCTCGAAATGCTCTTCCCGCATGGCTTCTTCAAGCAAAGGGAATGAATAGAACTCCAGTAGCTGATGTCATGCCGGTCATGCAAGGGTTAAGATAGCCTGACAGTCGGCAGAAGTGGGGGGAGAGTATGAAAACAAAACCTCACATGCAATCCAAAATCGGAAATGAAGGAAGGGGGATGAAGGAATTTGTGATGAAAATGCTTATACTCTTTGTATATTGAGTACTTCTATATTTCTCTTAAAAATTATTCAACATATAAGCAGATATGGCAACCTTTCATTGTACATCTGCTTGAGCAGCTGTGAGATTGTAGTACTGTAGCTCACTTCTTAAATTCTACCATAGAATTTAATTATTAGTTACACACAAATTTTGTGTTGTTAATTTACTGATACTTATAATTTTGCTCTGTTTTTGTTTAAGTCCACTCTTTATCTCCCTTCACACTCATACTTGTCTCATGGTCAACTTTTGACAATATGGGAGAGGGACCTTGACAAAATAACAACCAAAAAAGTATAAATGTGTATATTTGTATGTATATGTATTATTATATGATTATTATTATTGTTGTTTAATTGCTTTATTTTACTTATTTACATTTTATTTATTTTTTTATTTTAACTTTCTCTTTGTGTGTTTGCTTTTCTTTAGGGGGGGAAGTTGACTGCCCAGTGTTATGTCTCTATTTGTGTATTTTTACACGCAATGTTGTTGTTTTTTGTATTGTAATTGTGAAAAAGCCAATATACAAAGTTAAAAAAAATTATTTTAAATTTAAAAAAAATTATTCAACATACTCCTGGGCGGAAAAAAGTGTACATTTTCACATGGGAACCGAACATGATGATTCATTTAGTGTGTGAAAACTTACGTGCTCAATTGAAGGTGTTGTGCACAACATGCCAACCTGGCGACACCAAGACAAAAAGAAACATGTCAGAAAATAAATCACAGATCAGATGTTTTAAATCCACTTCAAGCACAGACGAAGGCTTTGACACATTTAGACAAGCTAGCCCTTTACGAGATAACAGCAACAGAGGCTAACACACACAAGAGGAACAAATAGTAGTGGAACATAATGACGTGCATAAACAGTTTCCCTCCACTTTGCTATGTCAGCACATTTGAGGTCTAAGTTTTGGAAAGTACAAACTTCATGTGGGAGAGACAAAAAAAAAAATCCCCTCTGTGAAAGCAAATCAGACATGAGTGCCACAGGCAGAGAATTTCCTCTGCAAGTGAAACCTAACACATACAGCAGCCAAAGTGGAGACTGTACCAGGCTGGTGCAGAGCGTAGTCTCTCTCCCTGCAGCTCTCTGCTCCGTCTCTTCTTCCTCATGGCTCTCTGTGAGCATGCTGGCTGCTGCAGCTGTTCGTGAGTTTGGACTTCCCCCCAGAGCGGCTGCGAGTTGCGCTTCCAGGTCTGCAATGCGCTGGTTCTCCTTTTCCAACCGCACCTTCCCCAGCTGGGCCTCCAGGAGCCAGTGCTCCTTCTCCTGCTCCAGCCGAGCGATCTTCTCCTGGCTCTGATGCACCTGCATCGGGCCGACGGGGGGGAGAGGAGAGGAGAGGAGAGGAGAGGGCAGTGAGTGTGTGGGAAGAGGGTTGAGTAGATGTTGGAATAAGTGAAAGAAATTTAAATAAGTGGGGGAAAAAATAAAAGGGAAAAAAATGATTCATTGGCCAATTTAAAAGATGGAAGTGATTCTGCTGTCCTGATGGCTTTTGGTTTTTCTTTCCAAATCCTGGAGGCTCTAAAACGAGGCCCCGCAAGCCAGATAAACTTTACACTTATATATTCATTTTATGACTTTGTGCTGGAAAAACCAAACCTAGAGCAGATGTGACAAATTGAAGAAAGTTTATATGGACATAAGAACACATTTACAAAATAACCAAGGAGAACACACACTTAAAACTTGCAGACTCACTGGCAAAGTTTCTCCTTCACACCCTGTCCCTAAAGAGCCACTGGAGTGAGATTTCACAGCTGTGGAGCTGAGAGATGTGGAGATCTTTCTCATGAATTCATTTACTCTCATGTCCAACCTTCTCTATCCGACGATTTCCACTTCATTCAAATGATACACAGAGACCGCAAAAACCACAACAGACATGTGGAACTACTTCTGACTTCTATCTATGTTACTGTAAGACTGCATTTAGGGCAAACACACCCGGCTGGCACACTGACTCACTCATGGTTACAGTTTCCACATGACAGAGTGTCTGGTTGTAGCCTTTGGCCAGAAGTGACCTCTTTAAAAAATGATAAGTACAGGATTTTTATAGTCCATTCTTAACTGAAAGAATCAGATTGTCATGTCATTGTCTCTCCTCTCTCATCATGGGCAACGTGAGACCTCTGGCTAATAAGATGGACGAGCTAACAGGACTAGCCAGGAGTCAGACAGAGTTTCAGGACTGTAGCATGTTGTGCTTTTTTTTTCTGGCAGTTTGTTGAAGTTGTGACCTCTTTTGGCCAGTTATTGACTGTTTTTCACGATGAAATCACCAACTTTAACTTTTACTGGCATTACTGCTGTCCGGCGACCCCCACTTTGTTTTTGTTTTTACTCATGCTCAGCTGGTTGGAGCTGAAGCTGGCCAGCTTGTCGGCTGAACTGCTGGATATTCCTGCAGATCTCTGGAGATTTAGGACGCATAGAGGCAGAGGAGGCATAGAGCTACGAGGGAGGAGAGCTGGTATAAGAAGACGAAGGTTTATGGAGAGGAGATAGAAGCCGTGTCTCTCCTCTCTCATCATGGGCAACGTGAGACCTCTGGCTAATACTAAGATGGACGAGCTAACAGGACCAGCCAGGAGTCAGACGGAGTTTCAGGAATGTAGCATGTTGTGCTTTACAGAAACATGGCTGCATCAGGGTAATCCTGACCACAACGTCTCCATTGACGGCTTCCAGACTGTCCGGGCAGACCGGGATAGCACTGAGAGTGCTGTGGGCCTCCGACCATATTATCTGCACAGGGAGATCTCACTTGTCATACTGGTAGCTGTTTACATCCCCCCTCTGCCAACCCGACTACGGCGTCCAACGTTCTCAACGCTGCCATAGCCAGACTCCAGACAGACCACCAGAGTGCCCTCTTCCTGATCTCCAGGAACTTCAACCATGTATTTATTAGCAACTGTAACCTGGGATAAATAAAGTATTTCTGATTCTGATTCTGATGCGTACCTGCTGGGTGAGACCTTCTCTGCTCTCGGTGGAGCTGGTGAGTACTCTGCGGTTTGACAGAGCGTCTCTGTACGGGACCGACTGAGGCCGAGGCTGAGTGAAGACATAAAACAAGACGTTTAGTGGAGCACATGGATTCAGAAAAACACGTTTCAGGCTTTCTTTTAAACAATGTTTGAAGACCTGATTTAAAAGAAGTGATTCTAATTCTTTGGCTCTGACTAACAGGAGCCTGGATCTTGGGAAATCAAGGGTTTTAAGTGTTTACTAACCTTTTTGGTAGCCTGCATGTAGGCAGCTGCTCTCTTTTTGTTGGCAAGCATGCTCTCCGCCTGCAAAGGGTTAAGTGCTACTGTGCTGCCTCTTGGACTATACCCTGGTGACGTGAAGAAGTCCAAATTGTTGCTGAAGAAAGTGGCAATCTGCAACAAAACACTGACGTTATGTCTCATTTCATTCAGACAAAATAAAGAAAGAGCACTCCACGTTCCTTAGATACAGACACAACAGAATTATTAGCGTCTCATGCACGAGCAAATTCAGAAAGTCAGCATTCTGTCCGGCTTCAAATGGAGCAGTGTTTTTACAGAAGAGTGATGATCACACCACCAAGTGTCGAGGATGATAAATGTCTCAGATACTGAGTTTTCAGCCTGCAGAGATGATCACTCTCAAAAAGCAGCTTGCTCCAGACGCTTGGTGCCAGGGTGTTACTCAAACTGCAGCCCACCGAACTGTGCCTCCCATCGGCAGACACATCTCAGCCAACGCTTCACTTCATTCAGAAAGATAAATGATTTTCCCCCTCTTCCTCTGAGTGGGGGAGCAGCTGTGAAAACTGTGATTTGGACAGTATCTTTGAACATTTAAGCGCTGCCCACCTGAGTCCTGCCGCTCTGTGATGTCACATTAGGGAGAAATTACCGATGTGATCCAGTTGCGACGGAAAAAACTGATTGCTACTCACAATTAGGCTTATAAGAATCACAGCGAACACAAAAAAACGCTTGCTGCTTGAGCGAATGTAATGAGAAGTAAGACTCTGGCTGAGGCCTGCCCCCTGTTGGTCGTACCTTGCCGGTGCTGCTGGTGAGACAGCCCAGAGATCCCAGCAGGCACTCTGTGGTGGTGCACAGCTTCTGGGTGACGGTGGGGAGCTCCTGCTCTAAGCTGGCCTTCTGGTTGTAGTGCTTTGACATCTCTGAACACAAACAGGAGAATAGAATGACATTTCAATCCTCTGCAGGCTTTGAGTCTCTTTCGCTGCGTCAACAGCTAGATGTGACATTTTCTATCCTCCGCTGAGCCTGCAGACGCTCCCTCACTGATTGCTGTGTAAATGACGTGTAACACATGCTGTACTTTCATTTTTGTAAACTGCAGGTCTTTAAGAGCGCATTTGACCACAATGATTGTCGACACAAGAGCTGAGACAAACGGACAAAGGTAATCAAAGGTAATCATAAACTCATTCCCCTCTCCTAAGTGTGCCAGCTGTATCAAAGTGACTCCTCTCTGCCAGGGAGCACTAAATTACACTCCCATTTGGCGCCGCAGCGAGACGGATGCTGCTCCGGAAGCCTCTGGATATTTACTCTTCATAAACTGGGTTGGTGGGTATTGTTGTAAAAACAGAGAGTCTATGAATGGCATCATCAGCTCTGTGATTACGTGAGAGGAATCAATGTGCTGTGTCGCGCTGGTTGTGAATGGCTGCGGGTCAAAAAGCGGCTCGCTGGCACTGCTCACCTTTAATGGCATCGTGAAGACTGTGCAGGCAGGCGGCCAGCTGGGTGAAGACAGCTGAGGTGCTGCTCTGTGGCAGGGCGTCCTGTCGAACACCTGAGACACACATTTGTAAAACGAGCATGTCGTATCACTTCACAGCATCCTTGTTTTTCACACATGAGGAAACAACTTCACAATACTATGAAAGGAAACACATTTTACTGTATAACTCAATGAATGACAAACACTCTTAAATCTTTATGTCATCTAAAAACTGAGCTGCAATCTACACATGAGTGCAACCCATTCACCAGTGTTAAGTGCAGAGAAGCTAACAGGATAATGAAAACAGATGGAGCTACAAGGAGCTACACAGCGGCGTAGAAACTTCACATTGCTGAACATTTTCCCCAGAAACAGGTTGAGTCTAATAAACCTCAGCAAGTTATATTCTGGATTTTATTGTGAATTCAAATTTAATTTATCAAATATAAAATTAGCTGGGGAGAATTTCTAGATAGAAAGATATTAAATATCCTCTCTGTGATTTTTTTTTTTTCAGGGCCAGACAAGATATTCTTTTATGATTTCACATTGAAATGCTATATATTTTTTTAAATTCAGCTTGTACGACAGGGGATTTAAAGGTGACATATCATGCAAAATGGACTTTTTGATGGTTCTCTACCTGAAATATGTTTCCCTGGCATGTCTACAAACCCCCCGAGAATGAAAAAAATCCATTCTGCCCCTGTTCTGATTTCTACACCTTTCTGTAAATGTGTGTGAAACGAGCCGTTTCAGACTTCAGTGTTTTTGTTACGTAACAACAATATCCGGTCTGTCACGGAGTGAGAGCTCGGAGCTTGTTCAGCCCATAGACTGTATAAAATAATACTGAATCACCCCTCCGTTTTTCATTACCTGCACACGTGTGGTAACAAGGAGCTTAGGAGGGAGGCATGCTAGTTGTAGGCTGTCTTAATAAACACAAAGGTCGGTTTTACTCCCCACGTCTGCAGATTTGAAGATCTAGTGGATGATTTTTATTTATCATGGATAAGTGCTAGCGCTAGTTAGCATAGCCACATAGCTACATGTTCGTAGCTGTGTACCAAGACACACGTCGACATACTGATAAATAAAACAACAAGAAACACTAAATCTGTGACCAATCCTTCAGAAAGGTCCTGCTGCAGGCGCCTCTCTGTCAGGATCAGATTCTGGATCAGATTCAGAGGGTTGAAGTAACGTGATCTCTGAGCAGCCGTGTACATTCAGCCAACATGTAAACATTAGATCAACGTGCTGGACAGCCGAGGCACATCCACTTCCTGAGGGGGCGTGGTCAGAGAGAAAACAGAGTGTTCTGAGGAGGACTGAAGAAGAGGGCTTTTCAGGCATGCCAAAACCTGATTTCAAAGTGTTTTTTTGAGCATAAACTTTAAAGACATGTTTTGGGGACCTCTTAGACCAATATATATTGATGAAAAAAGCGTGATATGTCACCTTTAAAGTGAGGTAAATGAAGTCAAACATATCATACCATCACATTTTGCTGCTTCATGCCAAATGAAAACCAGAGTGTATAAATAATGGACGTAGTATCCTTGAGGTCACCCATCTGTTCCTGAGCACTGTTTTGAAGCCAATTGTCGGCGGCAGCCATATTGGAAATGCTGAACTCAACCATAAAGAGGCAGAGTTTGAGTACAGTGTGTGCTGATAGAGAAATTATATACGTAGACCCAAGCCGTTTTTTGAACCAGGCTGTAAACATGTTTATTTCTGCTGCAAAGATCGTCTTTTTTGAATTGGTGTGTATGTGGTTTCCAGTGTTTCTGCAGTCAGCCTCAAGCGGATTCTCAATGAATTGCAGTTTATAACACTTCCGCATGGGCTTCATATTTTGAGACCGGAGGTTACCCCTTGATGAAAACTTGATTTTCTATTAATTTAATAAGTTATTCTGAAAATTTCATCTGATAGAATCTTTATGAGCAAACACAGAAACTGATTACTCTGCAGGCACAGTTTGTATATCACCTGTCTGCAAACATTCCTGTGTCACTGCTACTGTGACAGGGAGTGTTCTTAAAACAGAGACATGAGTTGAGTGTCCCATAGTAGCTTTGAATGTGTCCCTGATACCAGCAGCTTCCTGTTCTTGGGCTTAATATCAGTCTCAAACTTGTGTTTTAAGATGGACAGTGATTTTAAATTGGATCGTCAAATTAGCTCTGTAGTGAAGTCCAGCTTTTTTCAGCTTAGGCAGCTGGCAAAGGTGAAGCCTTTTCTTGCACAGCAGCACTTTGAGACAGTAATCCATGCTTTTATTACTTCTCGGCTGGATTACTGTAACGCACTTTATATTGGAGTTAGTCAGTCCTCCCTCGCACGTCTCCAGTTGGTGCAAAATGCAGCTGCCCGCCTCTTAACTGGAGTACGCAAGAGGGAGCACATTACTCCGACCCTGGCCTCCCTCCACTGGCTACCTGTGCACTTCAGAGTCCATTTTAAGATTCTGTTATTTGTATTTGAATCTTTAAATGGTCTGGCCCCGCCTTACCTCTCTGAGCTCCTTCACCCCTACGCTCCTGCTCGGTGCCTCAGGTCAGCTGATCTGCTGCTCCTGGAGGTACCGAGGGCAAAACGGAAGCTGAGAGGGGATAGAGCTTTTTCTGTTGCTGCTCCAAAATTATGGAATGAGCTTCCCCTCCACATTAGACAAGCCTCCTCACTGTCCATTTTTAAAACACATCTTAAAACCCATTTTTATTCCTTGGCTTTCAACCCAGCATGAGACTCTGCTCCTGTTTTAGTGTTTTATGGCTTGTTTTTATTTATTATTTTATCGTTTTTATTGTTTTATTATCCTGTGTTTTAATTGTTTTTATGCCTGCGTTGTTTGTCTATTTATGTACAGCACTTTGTTCCGGCTGTGGTCCTTTTAAAGTGCTTTATAAATAAAGTTGAGTTGAGTTGAGTTGAGTTAAAGCTGGGGTTGGTAATCAGATTTAGATACACTTCTTGTCATACTGGTTAAAATGATCTTTATGTCCTGATGGCAATCAATACATGATGTGTTCCTAAAAAAAGAGTGAAAAAAAACTGCTATCTACAGCCGGAGTAAACCTGGGAAAACACCAACCAATCACCGTTTTTTGGCTCCCCAAATTTTAAACCAATCAAATCCCGTCCAGCCGTTCTGCCCTCCTCCTGCGCGTACATTTCCCCGGCGTGCACTCCTCCGAGTCCCCGTCTCCTGCCTCTACTTCCCCTGACTCTATTTACTGCCCCTCTCGCTCGTCCTCGGGCCTGTCCCCTCTGACCTGATGAGGTGCTTTGCTCAGGACTGTAGTCCGGATCAGAGTCTAAAAAGCTCTCACCAACAAGCAGAATAATTAATGACGTTCAGTAAGTCCTACAGAAAATATATATTTATTGTAGCGTCCGTCCGGACGCTGTAGGGATGACGAGCCGATTCGTGAACACGTTGAGTTTTAATAACCGGTCACTGTCGGCCGTGATCACGCCAACCAACAAAACAACAATCAATGTTTGAATGAATGAAGAACTTCTCCTCTTGTCTCTCTTCTCTTCCACTCGCACTCTCTACACCTCTCCTGATGCCTTCACTGACCGTCAACACTGTAGGAATTAAGAACATCTACACTGAACACGTGTAACAAACAGTAGATCTGTTACAGTTTTATATGTGTTATAACTTTTCTCCTGATATCGTGTCACCGGTACAACTGGATAATGCTAGCATGATAGTTGTGACTACTAACAGCAGCCATGTTTGTTTGTGTTTTTAACTTTCACTATGATAATGTTTTGGTGAGGACCGGTTTTGAATCAGTCACGATCATATGGTCGAGAATCAGCGGCGCTCATGCATGTGAGCGGGGGGGGGCGTCGTTTTGGAGGAGCTCCGAGGGAGGAGGGGAGGGGTTAGACGGAGTCATGAGGAAAAGCTACATTCAAATTCATGCTAGTTTTCCGAGACTACTAACCCTAGCTTTAATATAAAGGCTACATGATACTGGTTACAAGTTATATTGCATATTTTTTTATTTCTGCACTATATATTGCAATTAAACAATATTATTGTACATTGTCTAACATTAATATTATGTTAGTGTTTAAAATAATTTGTTTAGTGATCCAAATCAATCAATTCATTTTCTCTTTTGAACAAACCCCTCTTTCTTCTAACACACTTAGTTCAACATTAACAGCAACTCTGACACTAGTGAGAGGAGAGAGAACAGCTGGAGGGACATCTGAAGAAAAGTAATGTTTCATAATAATCTTAAACTTTTGGTAGACAACTAACAGATGCATCTACGAGGCAGCAAGATGTACAGTTCGACAGAGTGTGAGTTGTGTGTGTATGGCAGCATGCAGAATAATTTTAGTTGCTGTACTTGCAGCATATGTACGATGTAGGCAGCACAAGACTGTGCCAGCATATAGATAAACCTGTTTGATGTTTGAAAAGTAGTGGAGAAACAAACTGCATGAGAAAAATATGTGATATAAATCACAAAAAAGGACTGCATAGTCAGTTTTTTGGATCGTACAGCCCTGATTTACAGTATATGTTGAGAAGTGTCTATGAAACAACCAATCTGTGTGACAGGTGGTGTGTATTTCTGCCATGTTAACTTACTAGGTAAGGCCAAAAGGTTAATGTAGCTCTGCAGCTTCTCAAACATAGACGTCACTCTCTTCATGTCACTCTGCAGCTCGTGGTTCTTCGCAGTGAGGGCGGGAGTACAAAGAGGTGCTTCACACTCTTCTTCCAGGCTGAGAGGAGAGGAGACGATAGACATCAATACATCCACTCTATTTATCTTATCTGTCACACACACACGCACAAGCGCACACACACGCACAGCACTGACCTTTTCAGCTGGTAGGGGAGAATCTTTTGCAGGAAGTGTGTGTATGTAGTGAAGTTATCAGCAAAGCTCTTCAGTTTGACCACAGTCTCCTTCAGTTCATAAAAATGAATCAAATAAAGAGTCAATATAAGAGGTTTACAAAAAACATGCTGACACAATGTACCTGTAGAAAAACACACTCACCAGGACTGTGACAGTGTCCTCTGTGATGCTTTGGTGTAACTGCAGGAAGCTGTCCTCCAGGGGGCGCACATAGGCTGCATTTTCATGTAGATACTGTGAAAACTACATGAACAGAGGGAATTGTACTGAATGAAAGACATCACAGGAGTGAAACTGCTGCCAATGTGTTCAACGATTCATGTTATTGTACATCTGTTACATGATATGATGTCTGTATTTGTTGTTTAGGGTTGATGTACCTTCTGGTTCAGAGGGGAGATGGGTTCAATAGAAGAATCCAGAGGGTAAATGTGAACTCTCTGTTCTGTGTAAGAGTGGAAGTTCAACAGAGCAGCAACCAGGTCCTGAATAAAGCCCAGAGCCTGACCTGCCACGTCCCGAGCTTTAAGCTGAGACCACAGACAAAACACAAACTCAGTGTGTTAGGAACATCATCAATTAAAAACAATGTGGGTAAACAAGTCTGTGATAACAACAAGGGGATACTCGTTATTATCTCTGATTAAATATAGAGTAAAAATAACAACTCTCTTCTCTATGGATCGATGACTTTCATGAGTGAATATAAAAATCATTATAAATGTCGTGTTTTTCACTCACCTGGTGCCTCCGGTTGTGTGGCGGCACATTCAGGCTGTTGTAGTCACTAAATTCTGCAGAGAGAGAGAGAGAGAGGAAGAGGGAGAGAGAGAGAGAGAGAAGATCAGAGCAGAACCTCAGCCTCTGACTCTACAAACAGCTTAAATGGTTTAACCTCCTGCCTCCTTGGGTGCAAAATTACAGTCTAAGTGTTGCGTTACACTATTTACTCCGGGGCAAAATGTTGTTATGGTGTCAGTGACAGAGACAGGGCTGTGCTCAAACAGATGTCTCCTCTGTAGCGGATCGTTTTTTGTCCTCGTGGCCCGGCGCCAGATACTCACTGGTGTCATTGAAGGGCACTTTCTCCTGGATAACACTGCTGCTCTGTTTCACCTGTCTGTTCAGATCGGACTGGCACCGCCTCAGCTGCTGCTGACTGCAGAGAGAAGCCAAAAAGAAGAAGAAGAGGATTATGGATGATGTTAGAATTTCTTTGTTCAATTTATTTGAAAATCACAACTACAGTAAGAAAAACAGACAAACATATAAATCGTCTATCTAAATTGAGTCACTATGAATAAAGACAAATAACTGCACACCTTCTGATGGTGCGTTAAAAAACAATTAGACACCACCACTGCTGTGATTTAAGTAAAGAGACTACAGAGCAGCCACACAGCCATCAGAGCGGCTTTAAGTGATGACTGTTAAGTTTCAATCTGCAGAAGATCTTACGCTCAATCCTGGAAGTCTCTACCTGATCACTTGAAACTCATTGCAAACTTCACCAGGTTCAAGAGAGTCATGAAATCCTGGTTAACTCAGCAAACATGTACACTACCAGTCAAAAGTTTGGAAACACCTTCTCATTCAAGGGTTTGTATTTATTTTAATTATTTTAAACACTGTCAATTAATACTGAAGACATCAAAACTATGAAAGAACATATATGGAATTATTTAATTTTTAAAGAAGTGTTAAACAAAGCAGAATATGTTTTATATTTTAGATTCTGTAAAGTAGCCCCTTTTTTTCCTTCATGACAGCTTTGCACACTCTTGGTATTCTCTCAGTCTGCTTCATGAAGTGGTCTCCTGGAATGGTTTCTAATTAACATGAGCCTTGTCAAGAGTTCATTTGTAGAATGACTTGACTTCTTAATGTGTTTGAGACCATCAGTTGTGTTGTTCAGAGGTAGAGTTAGTAAACAGTGGATAGCCCTATTTGACTACTGTTGTAATCCAGATTATGACAAAACCAGGTTATTTCATAGTTTTGATGTCTTCAGTATTAATCTACAATGTTGAAAATAAATAAAATAAGTGAAAGCCAGCACAGTACACTGGCTATCCTTAGCATACCTTTTATTTTAACTTACCGTCTTAATATTTCCTTCTCTCAAAAGCCTTCTAGGGCGGGTGTTACAAATTAGCATTCACTAAAGATACTTGCATTGGATGGCTGTTCTCAGTTTGTCCATGTATACTGTATCTGTCACTAACAAATAAACTATAAACAAAATAAACAAAAATGTAAATACATTATATACCAATGATTAAGCTCATAATTGTCAACCTGGAACTTAATCAAACTGTCTCACTGGATGCTCTTGAGTTGATTTGGAATAACTTAGAGGCAGACATGTCTGGCTGTAGATTTCATGCCTTATCAATTTATGATTTGAGTCCATTTATTTCTTTAAAAGTTATATTTCTGGGCTTTTTGCCTTTATTTGATAGGACAGCTAAAGAGAGACAGGAAATGTGGGGAGTAGAGAGCGGGGGAAGACATGCAGGAAATGGTTGCGGCCGGGAGACAAACCAGCGACCTCTGCAATAAGAACTCTAGCCTCTGTATGTGAGGCGCTTAGACCGCTAGGCCACAAGCACCCCAGATTTGAGTCAATTTTGACAAGTGTTTGCAGGTTTCACTTGTTATTTCATGTCCAGGTGGTAATTAGCAAACAACCTGGCTGATTCGGATGCAGCCTGAGGCCACCAGGAACACTTGAAGGTCTTCTAGCTCCCTGAATTAAGCATCTCATGCCTTTACCTGTATTCTGGTCACACACTTCACTTTTGTCTGAACACAACATGACATCACTACAGTGGATTTAATCTGTGTGAAAAAATAACATTTACCACTCTTCTGTTCTCATTCTGCACTCCTTTGCTTCCCTCTCCAGAGTCTGTGCTTTAACCTATCAGAAAGGAAGGACACATTTTAATATAAGTATTAATCCGGAAGTTATCAACGTGCTTCACCCCTCTTCTCCTCCTGCTGCTGCTGCTGTAGATCCTCACCTCTAAACGTGCTTTGTCACTCTGCAGCCGCTCGATCGTTTCCATGTACTTCGTGGTGAGTCCGTCCACCACGGCCTGGTGCTGATCCGTGTCTTTTTCCAGCACCCCTAGTCGTGCCTTCAGATCAGCCTCCTGCCTCTTGTGCAGCTCATCTGCTTCGTAAAACTACAATGAAAACAGCAGAAAACAGAAGCGTCACATGCACAGCCACGATACAATCTACGTAGAACCATGACAGTTTAATGGAGACACAACGTGGCCTCTTACTTGGATATGAAGTCGCTCATTTTCTTCAATCTTTTTCTGCAGATCTTCATTAAACACACTCTGTGTCTGCAGGCCGTGCTGTGAGGGGGAGTCTCCTTTACTCTAGAGGAGGCAGAGACACAATATGAGCTGCTTGGTGTGACTTTTAAGCTCTACAAATACTGTTTGATCAAAGCTGATGTTCTGATGTTGTAACAGACATTTTCCCTCCAAACAACAGTGCAGCCCCTCCCCTGTGATCACCTTCCCCTTTTTGCCCTTGGCTTCACTCGTGGCGAGCTCCTCCTGCAGCAGCTCCACCCTCTTGGCCAGCTGTTGGTTCCTGAAGCTGAGACTGTCCATCTCCTGCTCCTGCTTCCTCAGGCTCTGGTCCCTCTGCTTCAGCTGCTCCTGAGGACGAGGAACATGAGAAATCTGTTAGGCCTGATAATCCTGTGCATCAATTCACGTACACACAGAACTCAAATGAGTAGCTCGTAATTATTATGATCAGTCTGTGCTCTGATGCAGAACTTACTTTGATTAAAGGGAAAACAGGCATTATGCACGTAAAGCATTGAACTAGTCAGATCAGGTTACATGGATTTTCTGATAAGTGATCACATTTTGCGGCCTAAAAATGACTGAAGGTGAACAAAACACAAACTTTACTTTATCTTATTTGTCATATCTTAAAAGTAAATTATTCTGGGGAAATAATGCACTGTTAAAAAAAAAGGTAAAATCCTCACATTTGTGTACGTGTATATACGTGTAATAATTAATTTGTTTGCTTTTTGTATTATTGTTGTTATTGTGGTTGTTATAGTTATAATCATTGTTGTAATTATAATAATAATAATGATAGTTATTATTGTTATTATCATTAAGTTTTTGTTTGATTGTTTAGATTTTCATTATCTTTGTATTTTTTTTTATTCATATATTAATTTATTTAGATTTTCTTGTTATTATTTAAGGATTTTATTGTCTTATTGTAACGGTTATATGACCATTGTTTATTACAAGTATTCAACACAAATGTCAAGTTATGTCAAAAAAAGTTCTAATAAACTTTTATTAATTTTATGACCATTGTTTTAATATCATTATTTATTTATCTTATTTTTCTTCTATCTTATTTTTTTATTTTATTTAATTTTTCTGGTATTTATTTAATTGATTGATTATTTATTTTTTTTTTTAAGTATTTCACATCACTTTCCTCTATCTTGTTTTAGCCTTGTATCATTTTATCTGTTGCTGTTGTTTTCTGTCTCTGTTCTTTTTTTTTTATTCAAAAAAATATTTTGAATTTTCTCATAGACAGATACAATACAAACAGATAAATGCATACACAAAAAAAGAGACATTTTGGAGGCAGCAACAATGTGAAATGTGCACTTTACATTAAGATAAACTACCCCTGAAAATAAAAAATATTGGATATAGAAGAAGAAAGAAAATAATAATAATAATAATAATAATAAAAAACAAAAACAAACAAAAAAACATGTAGGCAATGTCATGTTAGGTGCATGGAGTCCTCTCTCTGTACTTTTGTGAAGCACTTTGGGCTGCATGCTTGAATGTATGAAAGGTACTATATAAATAAAAATGAGTTGAGTTAAACAAAGTTCATAAAAAAAGGTAAAATGCAATGCAAAGAGGTTAAAATCCAGATTAATATAAATCATGACGTAGCAAACATAGTGAGGGAATCTGAATATTCCCACTTCTAATCATCGAGAATTCTGAGAACATCAAAGTTGAAGATCATTCACCAAGTGTGTACGATGAGTTATTTATTACTGGTCTTTGTTTTTATTTCACTTTACCTTCAGTGAAGCAGAGTTTGCTTGTTCATCCACGACTCCCTTTTTCAGCACCTGGTTCTGTGCACGGAGCTGAGAAAACACACAAAACACAAATGCAACATTAACTTTTATTGACTTCCAAGAATGACAGCAGTTCTATAAAATAATACGAGTTATGTATGTGGCGTTCTAAGCTTAATCTAGACATTTTATGAGCTTGTGAGTGGTCGCTGGTTTCTCAATCTGTTCTGCACAAAATGAAGACTCATCAAAAATATTTCTAACTGAATGACCGGTGGCCTTTAACCACAGGACAGTGTGTGTGTGTGACAGTTGCATAGTCAGCACTTCCTGAGTAGGATATGTTGTTTGGCTAACTAAGAGATCAGAGTTGAACAGGAAGCTGTGTGCCCTCCCCGTGCTGTCAGCTGACCAAAAAACAAAGGGCGCTCACAGCCCACAGGAGAGAGCACAGGGAGACTGGATTCACTGTCTCTGGTTAACAAATCACACTTTGAACTTCAGCTGTATACTTCCCCTTATAGGCCAGATTTAATCTCCTACACACAATACAGTCAGACAATAAAACAATGATTAAACTGAATCCTTTAAGATATCAATATAATGTTAGGGTACTATTCTGTTTATTTGGTATACCTAGATTAATCTCTGTTGATTCAACATCAGGGTAATGTAGAAGGCTTTAGTTAAGTGTCGATCACTGGTCCTGTGTTACACTTACAGACGTTTCTAAATCTCCCACTCTCTTTAAACACATCAATATTTAGACTAAATAGAAGTTATTAAGCAACAGGAAAGGCTGCCTTAATGCAGATGGGATCAAGGACAGTGTTGTAGTTAGGCTGACTTCATTAAAGTTCATTTGAAGTCTCTAATAGACCGTTTGGAAAGTATTGACTCATGCAGCCACAAGCATTTCCTGTGCATCACATCATCAGCGTCATGTCGGTGATACTCTTCCAGCATTGTTCCCGGCTGCTTGAGGTCTGTTACGAGCTTGCTTTTTGTGAGTTGGACCAAAGTGTGCAGTATACAGAGGTGTACATTAAGACCTATGTAGAGACATGTGGACTCAGACTTGACAAATGTTTCAGGATCAACTCATGTACAGGCTTTTAGCTGATCTTCACAGAACTTGTAATGCTTTTATGGATCATGCAACCACTGCAATTTGTGTGCTGCCTATTGGTTTTATCTGTCTTTTCTGTATGTCTTGTCTTTGTAAAGCACTTTGTGACTTTTGTCTATAAATAAAGTTTACTTACCTACAGAGACCCACTGACACACACACCCTCTCTGCCTGTAAATCATGTTTATTCTTAATACTTAGATACACTCTGTTTTGTAGATTGAGATATAACCACTGCATCAGGTGCATGCATGCTCTGTACAGATCCATTTACAGTCTGTAAAACATGATGAGGCAGTTTGGCAACACAAGTGGAGTGTTATTGATCTGCATATTGAATGCTTCCTCTCCTAGATGCCTTTAGTTATTTATTAAAATCATATCTGATGAGTATGATGACATAATAACTCATAATACCACCACTCTTTGCTTGTTTCAGAAGCTGTTGTTAGCATGAGAGCTACTGACACATGTAGCTGAAGTTTGCCAGTCAACAGGATCACAACTGGAGTCCAGGGCTGGAATCTTATGAGAATCGATCACCAATCAATCTGATGCTACTAGTTTGAAAACAGTGTTTAAAGCGTACTAGCTTGTCTTATGAGTGGGACACAGTGTCACTTCTTCCTGATTCCTTATCTATGGAACTCTCTGCCTCTGGACATCAGAACAGCGAGCTTCTGGGTGTTTTTAAAAGTAAATTTAGGACTTATCTTTTTAATCTAGCTTTTAATTTGGAGTCATTTATTTTCAGCCCTGGACTGCATTATTATTTGTATTATTATTTTAATCATCATTACTTTAATCATTGCTTTAACATTTATTTATCTTATTTAATTATTTATTTATTTATTGTATTCATCTGATCTTGTTAACACTACCTTATTTTTAACTTTTCTTTCCACTCTTACTTATTTTACTAATTTTACTGTACTGACTTTATTTTTAAATATTTTATTTATAATAATGTCTTTTATAATTGTACCATTGCTGTTGTTTTCTGTCTCTCTGTTATTCTGTGAAACACTTTGAGCTGCATGTTTTTATGTATGAAAGAAGCTTTATAAATAAAGTTGAGTTGAGTTCTCAGGAGTATTATTGTAGTTCAATTAACCAGATACAGTGATGTAGCAGCACATGACTGTCTCCCTATCCATCGATCACTGTAGAATCACTGCATCCTGACATTACTGCACATGTCAACAACAGACAAGGACTACCTACTGTATGAAATGGGTGAACATGTGTGTTACCTTGGAGTACTCCTGTGCCAGTTTGCTGTATTTGGTCTGCAGGTCTGTGACGTTAGCCATGGTGCTGGACTCGATGTCCTGTTGTTACCTCTTGATGTTGTTGAACAGTGTTGTCACAGTTAGCTTAAAGACACAGGCTGTCTGCCTACAGTCCAATGTGTTGACGGTGCTAACACAGGTTAGCTAGCTCCCTGTTAAAACTACTTAATCCGTTACTTTGAATGAGCTAGCATACATTCTGACAGTCGACTGATAATGAGTCCAACACAAAGACCTGCTGGATGGTCATCTGACTGTCTGTGTTTTCACAAAGCCGGATGTTATTCTGACATGACAGCAGCGCCTTTTTAACTAACAGCTCTACACAGTGACAGCTAGCTGATTACAAGCTAACAGGCTAACTGCAGAGCAAAACAAATCCAGAGGAACACACAGAGGAACACACAGAGGAACTCATGCAGCAGCTCATGTTACCGGACAGCAGCCCTGCAGCAGCCGAGTTACCCGCTGCGTCCACAAATCGTCTTATAGAGTGATTATAAGGAGAGCTAAACTGAGCTACAGCAGTGACAATCCATTCATGAAGAAACAGAAACATTCAGTTTCAGAGCCGCAGAATCCTCCTCGACTGATGCTGCGTTCAGGGTCTGTCGGGAGATTTGAAATATGAGTTACAGAGTGAGTGAAGACACGTGAACGCTCCATCAAGACTCAACAACACAGACATTTGACAAACTTTCTTTCCAACTTTATTCAGAATTATCACACAACATACTTATTATATACACAGAGCTGGCCCTAACCGACTTAGTGCCATAGGCAAGATTTCAACCGGTGCCCCTTGTAGTGTAACCAACTCCACCAACTATCACATCACATTATGCACTTAAAGAAAACTGACATCCAGCTTTATATTTGACATGTTTTCTTTGTTTTAATATAATAATAATTAATTATTAATTAAATAATAATACAATTTCAAAATTCATAATGTAACAGTAGTAGAATTTATTCAGTCATTATATAGCCTAACACAATCCTTTTCACAGTGCAGACACTTCAAACAAGCAACAGTAATGTATAAAGTGATGACTGAAAAGGCAGAAGCAAAATGCTTATTTAAGCCTAGCCTACATTTTCTATCTAATTAAGCTAACAGCTTCTAAAGTGTTAAGAAAAACAACAAAATCAGGTAAATCATGAATACTTATAGACTTCAAAAAACTGATTGGCTTACCATTATTTTTAAAAAGCTTTTAAATGTTTACTGGCATCATTCCCGAATTTGACATCGAGCATAAGAAACATTAAAATGCATGATAAACAAATAAAAGATAAAACCTTAAAATAATGATGATCATTAAAAACAGACAACAATTAAAAAAGTAATGTTAAAACCATTGAAAAGTTATGTTAACACAAAGTCAGTTGAAACAGGTACAATCAGAGGTTAAAAAGTTTAAAACTAATGATTCAAAATCACTAAAAGAAAGAAAAAGCCAAAAGCAGTTTTTCCCAGCTCTGAATTAACTCTGGGAACCTGGAGAGTGAGCCAATTAGTAGATCTGGTGTGTTGTGCTCCAGAGGAAACTAGAATACCTGATAAGATATCAGAGGCAAATAGTTGTTACTAGAATTAATAAATAATCTATAAATATGTATCTAATGAAAGTTGTAGGTACTTTCAAATAGGCCTATTTTACGTCTGTGTCTGCAGTATTTAGAGAGTTTTAAAAATAGATTTAGAAATGTAGTACTTTGTTTTTGGTGATAGAAATAATGTAACATATTCTTGGCTGTTAGGAGTGGCGGTGTACTACCATAGACTATATAAAATAGTGTACTACCCTTAAAGTATTTTCCTCCTCAAAGGCGAGGGGAAAAAATAACAGAATATATAATATAGGGTTGAAACTGTCATGT
Source organism: Notolabrus celidotus (assembly GCF_009762535.1). NCBI lineage: Eukaryota > Metazoa > Chordata > Actinopteri > Labriformes > Labridae > Notolabrus > Notolabrus celidotus. Next base: position 7,589,225 of record NC_048275.1, read on the forward strand.
ACTTTAATTTACCCTGAAATAAAAATAAAGCCTGACACAGTTTAGCTGTGGTGTTCATGTTCCCTGATATAACTTCACGCCTACGGACACGAATGGAACGACTTCCCAATTCAGAAAAAGGGACTATTCGAGGAGAACCTGAACGCAGCATAAACCCAGACACGCGTCACAAGCAGAGGTCAGAGGTCAGACAGCAAAAATGTGTGGGTCTGTGAAAACAGGGCGCCATCTAGCGTTTGGTTGGTTTGATGGCGTTCTTCTTCTTCGTTGGTGGTTGAAAATTTTGATAGTGTATTACTGCCGCCTGCTGGAGTGGAGTTAGATAGATGGCTAGACTGACAGACAGACAGATATGAATTCCTTAGCTGGATAGGTAGAGAATGTACTATGAATTTTACTTTTTATTACTATATTTAAAATAATATTGGCTCTCAATTGTATCTTACATCACCATTTTTTGTCATCCAACTTTTTTATTGCGTTTTTTCAGAATTATCATTGTTATTTATTTGTATTATTATTATTATTATTATTGTTGTTGGTTTAATATACCTTATATATAATTTGTTAACTTGTGGTGAACTATTACATTTTTTTAAATATATATATTTTTTTCTTTAGCTTTGCAGGGCTGATAAAATTACTGTTTGGCTACTTTGTATGTCAGTTTTTCCCCAAACTGTCTTGTTTACAAAAAATAATTTAACAGGCTTCTATTAGACCATTTGATTGTTATTGTAAGCAATGCATTTTCAATTGATCAAAAGTAATATCTGTAAGGGAACATCCTGACTGAATACTTTCTTTTAGGTGATGACATACACAGGTTATATAATGTATGCTAAATATATACTGCACTGGCCATATGTATGTACGCTGACAATGTAGGAAGTATAAAAAAGGAGGATATTTTATGACCACAAAAATCAACCCTTCCTTGAGGTCGACATTATAGCATTTTAATTTAAGGCAAATTTAAGTACTGCTCTGTCCTCCTTGAATTATTAACTGCTGAGTTTCAGTGTGCTATGGATGCATTAACAAAAACAAGGTCAGAAATCACAAGTGGGCTGCAGCACAGCAGAGGATAGTCTCCTTTAAAGCTCACATGACCTCGTTTGGGACTACAAGTGAAACGGCATGTTGCTAATGCAGCCATCACTGCTCAAATCCTGCACGATTAATTTCACCTAATCCATAATAATCTCTTCATCTTTTCACCACATAGAGGGGTATTTCTGTTCCTTTAAAGAAATCATATGCAGGGAGGTTTTTTAACTCCATCAGCTGTTCAAATCTGAAACATGCAAAATATTCAGGGAGAGGGGCTTTGTGCTAAATAAAGACGTTTCCTCTGCTGCTGTTTCTCCTGATCTTAAATGCATACAGGCAGAACTCAAACTCTCTAACACGCACACACAGCCAGTGGCTCCAGCATTGTCTGGTTGCCTGGTAACTGTCGGCGTGGCGTGGTTGCTAGGGCCGTGTGGGAGGGGGGGAGGTGATGCTGCTCTGATTTCCAGCTGAATTGAGGCAGTCAGCAGGGAGAAGCCCCCCCTCTTCCAGTCGACACACACAGGACTCTATTGAACAATAGAGCCGTGCCAGCCGGCCTGAGGCTAGTCAGACAAGCCCTTGTTCAGGGTCACACTGTGTTCATCCCACAGTCCTCCATGACTAATTAACTTACAGCCCAGAGTGTCGTTAGGACATCTGATGAAGCATCCATCACTGACACAACCCCGGAATTTACATTAATGTTACGGCTTAAGAAACTGTTTAGTAGATCAGATACTTTTTACAACTCTGAAGCAGCAAGTGAAACCCTTTTTAAACTGAAGTCATTGACTGTCTCTGACAGCAGCTTTGCTTGAATCACCGACTATAAATAGAAGGAGGACATAGCAGCCCCCCAAAAGTGAAGCCAAAACTATACTGTTTAAAACATGGACGTAGTCTCAGTGATGTCTCCCAGCGGTTTCTGGAAATGCTGACTCCAGCAAAAAGATGGGTATGAGTTTTTAACCCTTTCTCCTGGCAAACAGCTACAACAGGTCCACCTTTCCATCTACGCCCCCTCCCTCTGGAATTTTCTCCCTCAAGCCATCAGGTCTGCTGAGTCTGTTGACAGCTTTAACCCTCCTGTTATGCTGCGGGTCAAATTGACCCTTTTTAAAGTTAAAAAAAAACTGTTAAAAGTATTTTTTTTGCTATGAAACTTCTTCTGCTTGGCTTAATTAGTGTAAACAACAAACAAAATGTAAATGGCTTATTTCTGGTTGTGGGTCAGTTTGACCCTGCAGTTAAAGTGGACGCTAAAAGGGGTCAGACGTGTCAAATACTAAATGTTTCTTTGCAACTGTGTTCATAAATAATGAGTGAGTTATCTTCATTGAACCATGATCTGTGTGAATTAAAGAACACCATTGCACTAAATACTGATTTAAATGGTTAGTAATGGAGTTGATAATGAGATTAAAAGAATGTTTATCTGAATTTTTTGGGGGTTCTGACACTTTTGGATCATTGAATATGCCCCGGGTCAAGTTGACCCAGGAACATTATTGCTGTCCCTGAAAAACAAACATAACAGGAGGGTTAAGAAACTTCTCAAAACATATCTGTATACACATGCCTTCATAGAACCTCACATCTAATTTCTACGGTTGTCTGACTATTGCTTTGTTTGTCTGATTATATCTGCATATGTATTTTGCTTCTATCTTGCTTGCTTGTTTGTTTTTTTGTGCCTGTGAAGCAATTTGTAACTAAATGTTTTAAAAGTGCTAAAAGTTACTTACCTGTCAGTGAAATCAGCCACACCCCAAAATATGGCAAATTAAGCATAACTGTTAGCCTTCATTTAAACAAGATGGATGAGTTATAAGGACCTTAATCTTTCACAGCTGTTGTAGAAAGAAATTTAATTTTTTTGAGACCAGAACTGTCTCAAAAAACATCCTGTACAAACACATATTACAGTATGAGCTCCAATTGGGGTTCCTTGGCTTTTGGAGGCAGCCACAAGTGGACACTTGAGGAACTGCAGTTTTTCTAACTTTTGCATTGGTGTCCTTTTTCAGCCTTAGGTTGCTGCTTGGCAAAAGCCTTTAGAGCTCCCCTACTGACCTGCTGCAGAATAGGTCATAGAGCCCGCCTCCTCCATGTTCACAGAGTGGACAAGGGTCAAGCTACAGACTTAAACAAATACATTTCTTTCAAACATGGCTTCTGTCTTTCCAGTTAGCTCTTATAATGTGTGTGTGATTTTCCTCTGAGAAGTTTAGTTTTTATTAGTTATTTGATGCCTTTAAAAGGAGTATACCTCTTTGGTTGACGGCTCTGTTAACAGATTAACTCCTGTGCACCGGATCAGCAGAGAAGAGGAGGAATGCTGAGCGGAGATGTAGCAAACACTAACACAACAGTCATTGAACTTTCCATAACCAAGAGCGCCTGCTTCAAATTGACTCAAGAATCTGCCCTGCTGTAGACTGTACCTACCCGAGGGCTCTTTGTCATTTTAATGATAAGTTTAAATGTGTGTTCTGGTTTCAATTTGTAGTCGGAGTAGTTTTGCAAAATCAAATATCAGAAGGCTTTGTTTGCCTGCAGGAGGAAACAGTCTGTGTGGGAAGCAGTGTAATGTAATGTCATCCCGGCTCCCATTGGTGGTTATGTTGGATTTATTCATCACTTTAATCACATTTATTCTGTTTCAGGTTCATACCACTGAAGTACGCAAGAGTGAAGTCTCTGTACAACTTAATATTAACAGTGAAACTGAGACCCACGAGAAACAGATGAACAATCACTCCTCTGATTGTTTCTCAAGTTATAAACTGGACTGTAAAAAAATGGAGTGGACTAAAAGTGAAGTCTAAGGCTAGCCACATACTAGACGTCTGGTTTAGGGCCTGATAGGCCACCCCAAAGGTCAGGGGGCGTGACCTGATTTGGGGCTTGTCAATTGGATTATTCATCCACCAAATAATCCTCCAGTGTGTGGTGTCAAGACCACTTGTTTTCTGCTCCCAAATGAGATCCTTACCTTAGACCTTTAATACCAAACATGATTGATATCTACAAATCCAGGTTGGATTGCCTCAGAAGGAGTAACCAATGAGAAGAGCAGATTGGGAAGTGTCACCAACCTGATGTTGTACTTGCTCTCACAAACATGGCAACGAATGTAAACACAACAGCGCCCTGAGCCAGGTGGAACATGGAAAAGAAAACCAACTTGTGGAATTATTTACCCAATTTCATTTCCTGTTTCTCTGTTTTTTTGCAACAAAACAGAACACGCCAACGTTGATCGTCCTCCATGTTTGTTCATGTTCTGAAAGTGCAGAGAGTGTTGCAGACTCTGGTTCCATCAGTTTGTAATTTGATGTTAATTTTAAGATTACAGAAGAAGGCCAGAGGACTGAAAGGTCATCAAATGAAAGAAAACTACATATGGAAGCAGAGTGTGCGACCCTTTTCCTCACTTTTAGTCTACTGCCAATGGTCAGCACTTCACAAATCACTTGGTGTACGTTACTCCTCTACAACAGGGGTTCCCAAAGTGTGGGTCAGGACCATAGACTGTATATATAATGGACAGTGTCGCTCCGCCTTTTCCCATTATACAGTTTTGAAGCCAAAATATCCCGTTCCAGAAAGCTGACATCTTGTAAATGTTCTGCAGCCAGAGTCTGCACAGCAGGGAGTTTATGTGTTTCCACAGTAACAAACTCCGCCCTACAGCGTACCGTCCCAAGGTCCTACGGAGTTTCCCCCTAAGGTAGCTGTCAATCAAAGTAAACCTGGATGTAAAACCACGTTTTTTAACCTCTAATAACTAACAAAAAATTTTTTTTCAGAAAAAAAGAGGCCTTGAACACAAAACAGACAAATAATAACTACATATCACCACAGCATACGGATGTGAGAAACATTCGTACGACATGTATGTATTTTTTAAGGTTTGACCGAAGCCTTATTCAAATGAATGGGGGAGATGGAGTTTTTGACCTATACTGCAGCCAGCCACTAGGGGGAGCAGTTTTTCTGGCAGCGTCACTTAGAGCTGAGCGAGATGACGTCCATTTTTATATACAATCTGTGGTCGGGACACCCTTGGGGGTAGCGAGACACAAATGGGGGGGTCATGAGATGTCTTCCAGAATGTTTTTTTTTCTAAAGTTATCTAAAATTAGTGCATGGTTACCCATTATAGTAAAACATATCGACAAAAGCAGCAGCTAAACTTGAAATGAAACCTTGAAAATAGAAAATGTAATGAGTTTTCTGCCTTTTTTGTTGCCAGATGACTCCTAAATTTAGGGTAAGTGAACAGTTATTTATCATAAGCATTAGTAGCAGCAGGTTGATTCATAACGGCACAGGAAACACAGCCACATGCTCATATAGGTAGGGTCATTTTCTGCAGACCAGCTAAATGAAGCCACATTAAATCACTTTGAGGGACAGTGGGGGTCAGGAGTCTTTGGCATCTATATTTTGGGGGTTGCGGGCTGAAAGTTTGATCACGTGAGATCTCATGTCTGTGAAATCACCACCTCTGGCTGCACCTGAAGGCCTGAAGAGTCAGCCATTGTTCCTGGAGGCTTATATCATCGTTCCACACTGAAGCAGCTCAGCCTGGAATAAAAAAACAAGATACCACCAGGGATAACAAGAACAGGTTTTTATTAATATTTTGTAATACCATATATAATGCAATTGCATATCTTTGGCGAAAATAAATCTTATAAACATTTTATCAACAGAGGTTAGCATACAAAAACCAAAAGGTGTGTCGGTCCGATAGACATGGCAGACAACTGACACAAACTGATACTGGGTTGGCAGCTTCGTCAAATGGAACAAAATGATCATCAAACCCAAAAGGAACTGCAACAGAAGTTTGAGACTCACATAACCAATATTTAATAACAGCTGATGAGCGATGAAGCGACCGGGTGTCAGTCGTGAGCTCATCCACTTTGAGACCAACATTAAAAATTCTTTTGCAAGTGCTACAGAAAGAATGAGTGAAATTCTCCCAAACAGGTCTCCATAATTCCTCTGCAGTCGTCCCCCAAACTCAAATGTAGGTCTCAAACTACACCAGGGGCTGAGTTCCACTTTTCAGAGACATTTTCATTACAGTTCAAACATCCCGTATCAATACCTGGAAGCATGAGTTATGATGGCAGTATTTGTTTTTTTAATTTCTAATCTGTGATGAGAGCTTTAATTTATGACTACTCAGTCAGAATCTAAATGAAAACATGAGACATGTGTACAAATAAAAAAGATTGAATCATCTTTAAATAACCTCCACAGTACATGGGGAGTGTGTTCACTTTGAATTTAATACCCCGGCTGTACGTTAAATTTGGCAACAGAAGATTTCAGGATCAATGTTAATTAAGTGTCCTCTATCCAGACTAACAAAAAGCAAAACAAAACATCAAGAAAACCTGGCAGTCATGGTTAAAGTGAAAATAAAAACACCCGCTCTAAACACAATAAACATTGGCAAAATACTTAATCACTATGACATAGTGAAAGGAAAAAAAGGCGTATTGCTGTAAAATAAAAACAAGGAAAATAAACTTATTTAAAAGGAGTTCACAGAGGAGGAAATAAATGTGCCTAGTCAGTATCAAATGACCAGTGTTTGATAGAGTATGCATTCAATAATCCCATAAATTAAAGTCATAAATAAGATGATGATTAATGAACAATAATTTGTTCTTTTTTTTCACAGCTAAACAAGACCAGTGTTTGCAAATATTACTCCTGAGAACTGCAGCTTATTCTCTTTCCGCTGAGAGCAGTTCCCACTCCGAAGCGACAAAAATAAACCAAAAAGGATTGGTTAAGTCACGGCACGACCAGAGTCCTCTCCCATTTCCTGTTGGGATGATTCAGAAAAAGTAGGGCATTGTTCCTCTAAATCACAACTACATCGTGGCAGCAGGGGGAATAAAAGCGAGCATGGCCCCCTTTTGCGGCTTTAAATCAGTGGCACGAGAAAACATTTGGCACCCACCATGCATGCTATACTATCATTGGATGTGACACCTTGTGGCCAAGAACTTTGGGGGAAATCTGCATCTAAGTGTGTGTGCAGATCCATGCTACCTTGTGTTGTTGGCAGAGTGTGCAGCCTTTTTCAGAAGCTCAAATAAAAAAATGGTGGCATTTTTTTTGCACAACTTCCCCTCAGTGAGCTGCATGCAATCAACACTCCATTTCACAGCTTGAGAAGAGAGTGTGCACTTCCTTATTTTGTTCTAAGAGGAAGGGCACGGAGGAAACACTAGAGGCCCGGCAAGAACTAACTGAGGGCACAACATGAAAGCAGCAGAAGCTGTCAACTTATCACTCGCAAGTGACTGCAAGCAGAGAGTCCAGTTCTCTCACGCTGCATCCAGATTCCACCCCTCTTGGGGAACTTGAACCAAAATCAAGCCCCTTCTTTCTCACATCAACTCCTGAGAGTTTCTAAACAATGCAGGATATTCACCCCCTGCATTTTTGGGAACTCGCCCCTCACACATGCCCCTCACAGTGGGAGTTTTTCTGTGTTTAACACGCTCACACAACTCCTTACACTCTGTGTGGCTGATGTGAGAAGGGTAGCGTTTTTCAGGGGGAGTTGGATCTGTCTTCAGTAAGGGTAACTGTTTGTGTTTATATTCCTTCAGTGTGTTTGAGGACATTTCTGAACTACAAAATCAACAGTTGGAAACATACCGACGACTGAGGCGAGCGTGAAACAAAGAAACGCCGCTCAACGTGAACACCTCGACCCCGCCTGCTCACTTTTACCCGCTGCGTTCACACGTCGGCTCACCCTGACGTCTTGTGAAATGTTTCTAAGAGGCTGGCAGGAGAATTCTAATTAAATAAATCAGGGTGAATGATTCGGATGTTTGTGTTTACACATGCAACTCACCTGGTTAATAATGATGAAGGACTGCCGTGCATGTACAAAAGAAGCGTCAGACACACTTTCTCTCAAGGTGTGAGTTAACATGGCCAAAAGGAAATGAGCTGTGTTGTGATTTTTCTAAATGACATGGTTAAATAAAAACAAAGAGAAAACAAACCCAAATCACGGTGAAGGAAGCTGCGATCATTTTCAAATGAATAGCTTGCTCTGCAGACCTGTCATCAAACCAATCACATTCATGGAGAAAGAAGGACTTCTTTGTCAAAAATAAAAAAAGATCTGACCATCGTTATCAAGTTCAGACGCATGTCCACATGCACTATGATACACACACACGCACACACGCACACTAAAATACAACAAAACCTATGGAGGCTAACCTATGAGCACACTGAGCATCTGACACTGCAGATGTTCACTTTGCATAGGCTGTCACCAAACACGTGAATATGTTCTGTGTCTGCACATTAAATGTCGTCAACACACTGATGCATGAGAGAGGGGGTCGACAGGATGAGCGAAAGAAAAAAAACAAGCTTTCGTTTGTGTCGCGCTGCAATGGCCACACAGAAGCGATGTCGTTGAGCTAACTTTGCAACTAAATTTTGGCAGTGGCAGAGGAATACTATTTCAACATCTTGCTAATCCTGAAATAGAGCCAGAGCTCGTGTGTGTAGAAGTTTTGTCGCATAACAAGATCATAGTACTGCTCGTTCGTTTTTTCTTAATTGTAAAGTTTAACTAACGACTCGGAGAAACATCACCATGAAATAATGTCAAAAGGTTAAGGTTGTGGATTAATTATTGCATCTCTCGTACAAGAGGATTCAAAGAGCAAGAATTCCGTTCAAAAAACAGTGGCACAAAAAGGAGAAACTGATAACACCCGGAGGTTAGACTTTGTCTGTTACAAACATGCACTCATTCGCTTCATAAATAGAATCACTTGGAAGAGGATACAGGTTTGAGGAGGAAGCATGCAACGCTTTGAGTTATAAAACCTTCAGCTTTTCCCAGTTCGTCTCTCAGAGGGAGATCCTTGACTCGCGATCGTCTAATCCAACAGAAGCAGGCAGGTCGTTTTGGATAAGGTTTTTCTTTTCTTGATGGTTCTCCATAGCCCCAAAAACCCGCCCCGGCAGTCACCCCCCCCAGTTACAAAAGTCTCTATATGGCTTTGTTCTCCTGTGTGAACGATACTATTGCCATTTGTTTTGTTGGACAGGGGTATTCCCGAACAAAAAAAGGCTCGAAATGGTCAATGAACGATCAGATAAGGAGAAGGAGGCACACTGGGACACACGATCAGGGGTCAGAGGTTAAGGTTCACAGGGTCCGGAGTCTGATGGGGGGCCTAAAACGAAAAAAAAATCTTATTTCCTGTTAAGTTTTGTGCTCTTGACAGTGCGTTTGGAGCCCTCTGTGCAGCTGCGTATACCAGCGAGGTGCAGCAAAGAGCCGGCCGCCTCCTTCAGCTCCTCATCCAGCTCCGGCTTCGCCTCTCGACGTTGCCGTTTGACGGCGGGCCACTTGATAGCTGGTGGACGCCGTGACGCCGTCTGTTGGACTCCCCTCTCGTCCCAGAGGTCGGAGTCCTCGTCGCTGTGGAAGCCCTCGCTGCCAGCGCGGCGGGACTGCCTCCGGTCGCAGCCTCCTTCGTCCAGAGAAGAGAGAGATGAGGAGGAGGAGCGGGAGGAGCAGCGCTGCAGGGCGACGCTGCTGTAGTTGTGGTCTTGCTTTGGATCGCTGCTCACCAGGACCGAGTCGGGCCGGGAGAGGTCCAGAGGGCCTTCAGAATTGCCTGAGGAGAGAGGAAGGTGGAGAGAGGGTGAGATTTGATTTAAAAGTAAAAGGATCATTTAAAGGCTTGTAGGAAAGCTTCAAACTATGATGACTGAGGTAAATGAATATTACAGAATCTAGTTAGAAGAGTGTCTAGCTTTGTTTTTTCTCATTTGAATCCAAAGCAGAGGTGAAAAAACTTCTTTAACAACTTCCACTCATCACATTGGCCTTAGATTTAAATTTGACCTCTGGTGTTAATGCTGCCTTTTTATACAGCTCTATATAAATTATTCTCTGGTTCTTCTATTCAGAGGTTTGTGTTTCATTGAACCAAACTCTTTTAAGGCACCAACAACTGCTCAGTGGAAACAGAGACTAAAGCAGGTCCTGGTCTACATCCTGGAACAGATGACAGCAAATCTGCAACTGGAGACAGACTTTTTTTTTATACAAAGATGGAACTACATTCTTATTTATTTGGACATGTAACCATGCATGATCTGCATGTCGTAGCTGAGCTCGACATAGAGCGTGGTTATATGGGTGGCCCTGACCCCTGACTGAAAAGCCTGTCATTATTTTTACCATTTATTTGTATTATCATTATATATATAGTTTTTATATGTATTTAATTTATATATAAATGTTTATTTTATTTTATTTATTTATTATCATTATTATTGTTATTATTATCATTATTATTATCATTATCATTATTATTATTATTGTTATTATTATTATTATTATTGTTATTTTTTTTCCTTTCATTATATAGATGGTAACTAATGTAGAAACTGTGTGTCAAGCTGTGAAAAATCAAAATAAACAGTTAAAAAAAAGAACTAAACTCTTTCATGTTCCTGCATCCGTCATTTTTCCTATCACCCAAAGAAATCCTCCTCACCTCGGTCTTTATTTACAGAAAGTGACGACTGGTTAAGGCTACAAAAAGCTGTAGTAGTTTTCAAACCAGGAATAATTTAAAGAGAAAAACAAAAACAAGGTTATATTGTTTGAAAACAACAGATTACTCTCTACTTTTTAATTTAGGAAGAGTCCAGGATTACATAACTGGTAAAATAACCCAGATTTTTAATCACAGCTTTCATCCATCTTGGCATCCTTTCCCACAATCTTTCACTTTGCTGTTCGACGACATTACTCCACTTTTTGACGTGATAATTTGGGCAGTGTCGGTTTGTTTGATGGCGTGCCAGACGATCAATCAAATCCGAACCTTGTTAAATAAAATGAGGTGTGCCTGTGTTGAAATATAACTGACGATAGAATAGAATTTCTTCCTCTTATGTAAAGCTGGGGTTCATCCAGATTTGACTGATACATTTCCCGGAAATTTAGACACATTTTCATGACCATACATTCCTTGAAATGTCTGTGTAAACATGAGAAATAAGAATCCAATCCAAGTCACAATTTTGCAGAGTATACCTTAACTACAATTAGTGACTAGCTCTGTTGTTTGATGCAAAAAAAATACTGCAGTAACACTGACAAACCCATTAAGATGTTTACAAACTATATACTCTATTATACGGGTACAGGACTGAAAACTAAAGGGGGACAGGGCTTTTTTAGTCAGAGCTCCAACACTCTGGAACAGCCTGCCAGAGAAGATCAGGAAAGCTTTTAATGTGTGATTTTATATAATTTTAGCTCTGATTTTTGGCCTCGTTCCCACATGTCATTCCCCCACTCTCTCCCAGTTTCCTACACTATCCACCGTCCTCTCCCTCTATTAATAAAGGTGTGAAAAAATCAAAAATAAATAAATGCAGTTTCTTAAAAAGCTCTGATTTTAAGGGTCTGTTTTATAAGTTTGTATTGTTTTAAGATTTTACTTCATTAGATTTTTTTCGCTTCATTTTGCTTTGCACTTCTTTTTGTTTTTATTGCCCACTGTGAAGCACTTTGTTACCTGTATTAAAAAATGCTACATAAATAAAGTATTATTATTATTGTTATTATTTGAGAAGCAAACTTCCATGACTTTCTGAGTTTCCAAAACTTCAGGCCTGGATTTTCTAATTTTTTTTCATTATAATAAAAACCATTGAATGAGAAGGTTTGTCCAAACTTTTGACTGGTAGTGTATATTTCCCTTTTTTTTTTAATAATCTCTACATTCTGTATAGGAGCAACTGCAACACCTGAAGTTCCCCTTGGAGATAAATAAAGTATCTCTGATTTTAATTCTGGTTTTGAATCTACCGTGGGCCGTCACAGACAGCAGCTTTAGATGTTTGTTTTATGAAAGAAGTGTTGCGACTGATGCCACATAAACCATAAAATAACTTCACTGTGAACTCCCTTTTAAATGTGAGTTTCTTCAACTGTATAAAAACACTGAAGTCAGACAGCGTGAAGCACATTGCAGCTTTAACTTGCTTTGTTTACACGTGTAAAGCAGAACTGAGACTCATCTCAACCCTAAAAGGTTAAACAGGATTTTAAATATCTCGCTGCACAGTCAGGCAGAATTTATTTTGAGGGGAGAAGTACAACTTTATCAAATCTTTATCATGATAGAATTAACTCAAAGGACTTTCTTCATAGATATAAAATAAAAAGGTTAAATTTAAGAACCAGTTTACTGAAATCAAGCATGCACCAAAGGAACAGCCTAAGTTTCTGCATTAATGAAACATTCAGAAACAGACTCAAGCTGCTGTCACAATACCCAGACACTATTTAGCATAATGCATGTTGTAGTTCCACATTATGTGAAACATGCTTAATAATTGTCTACCACACAAGATCTGATGATTGCACTGCCGAAAGAAGTTCCACTACGTGTTGTGCGTGTTAAACAACTATCAGCATTCGACAAGCCGGCAGTTTGATGTTGTAACCTCTGACCGGAGCCCTTCTATCCTCTGTCCCCCACTCCCAGTGTTTCTTGCTAAACTAACTGTTTGTTATCTATTGTGTTTTAAAATGTGAAAACTATTCCTTCAACACGTCTTTTCACGGGAAGAATCGTGCGCGATGTTCTTGAAACCTCTCCTGTGGATGAACCAGTGTTTTACTAGTAAGAACAGAAACATGTCACAAATAAAAGGCACACATACACAAAATAAGAAGAAAGCCATGAAAGGGTGGTATGTCAGGGGTATCAGACAGACAGCTAGAAGAACAGGTGAAAGTATGGCTGCTTGTGGATTCTCTTACATGGGTCAACGTGGTGCCCGGGGGCAGAGTTTAAGAGCATCATGGCAGTGGCAGCATCAATGTCAGACTCTGGAAGAGGAGAGAACATGCATGATGGTCAGTCCTACGGCGTGAAAGCAGTGATCGCTGCGGCATCTCTACTCGTCTAGGTTTTGGGAGGTCTGGGTTTGTCTTGATCATTTTAGACTACAATGAAAACAGCCACAGGTACAGAGTATCAGGGCCAATTCATGAGGGGAATGTATCTTAAAGGAGAATATGAGAGGAGCTGTCAGTCACCTGTGCTAAAACAAGGACTGCTGAGAAGTTTTTCTTCAGCATACACTACCAGTCAAAAGTTTGGACACACCTTCTCATTCAAGGGTTTTTATTTATTTTGATTATTTTAAACTCTGTAGATTAACACTGAAGGCATCAAAACTATGAAAGAACATACATTGAATTATTTAATTCTAGGCGATGTATCCATTTATATTCCTATGATCCAACTACATCGATCTGTGCTCGGCAAGTTGGCCTTCCGGACGACATATATCGATCTAACATCGTTTTAAAAGGTAATAAATCGATTGTATCGATACTAGGAAATTAGTATCGAATAGGATTTAAGCACGGCAGACTTTGTATGGATGTGTTTTTTTGTTTTTTGCACTTTTAATGATAAAGACTTTAAAAGTTAGTCAATTCAGGCTGCCTGTCTGTGATGCTATTTCCACGCGCCAGCAGACAACAAAACATAGCATGGTGGATGGCAGTGGAGAAGCAGGTGAGCGAGACATTATCAAGCCACCATTGCGGTCCAGCGTGTGGAAACACTTTGGCTTTTGCAAAGACGGAGATGTTCTAAATAAGTCGCTCGCTGATTGTAGGATATGTAAAGAACTAGCAGGTAAACCTACTGCTGAAATGTTGGATGCTGCACTTACTGTACTTTTATTGAAAATATATTGAATATTGAAAATGAGAGCAGAAAAGGTTAACCTCCTGTTAATTCAACCTGAAGTGTTGGTTGCACTTTATTCAAATAAAATGTGAATGCATTTGCCGTTAATTGTTGTTTACTTGTTTGTTTATATCCATGATTAAGTCATACCTGACTCCCTTACAAGAAATAACAAGAATCTAGGGCTGTCCAGTATCAAGGTCTTTATGTCACAGTCACACTAGTTTCATTTTTGGCTGAAAAGTGACTGAATCGATTCGGATCGTATCGTTCTAAATGAACCAATATCGTCCTTTAATCGTATCGGCAACCACGAATCATGATAATCGTGAATCATGTTAAAAAGAATCATTACACCCCTATTTAATTCACATAAAAGTGTAGTCTCCTGGAATGGTTTCTAGAGTTCATTTGTGGAATGACTTGCCTTCTTAATGTGTTTGAGACCATCAGTTGTGTTGTTCAGAGGTAGGGTTAGTACACAATGGATAGCCCTATTTTACTACTGTTGTAATCCAGATTATGGCAGAACCAGATTATTTCATAGTTTTGATGTCTTCAGTATTAATCTACAATGTTGGAAATAATTAAAATAAATAGAAATTGAATGAGAAGGTGTGTCCAAACTTTTAACTGGTAGTGTTCCCAAATAATTGAATACTTCATCTTTTACACATTAGCGATACGTCATTATAGGTACCAGGGCTCTGAAATGATTAACTTTACAACTTAGTTCTCCTTTACAATCAGAATCTGACTCTCTTCTGTGTTAAGAGGCCCTAATACTCTGTAGTAAAACACAATGCTTGCTTAAAGGATTGGATACGCTCAACAAAACAAAGACTCGAGTGCATCTGATTTTTTTCAGACCTGACAAAGTGTCTAAAAGCCTCAGAGCTCACTTCTGGGGCTCTAAATTATTAATGATTACTGTGAGACTGAGTGCTCGACACTCTGCACCGGCAGAACCTCTGCCTGTCGTCAAGGTTACAAATCCAAGAGGCAAAGGGGGGGGGGGGGGGGGGGGGGGGGGAGAGAGGAAGCCGAGACATCGACTGGGAGCTCTCAACATTATGGTCTACATGAGGCATCAATGACTTGAAAGCAACACATTAAAACCAAGAGTTGAGGATAAAAGCACAGTGATGCTGAATGTTCTGGGGCTGAAATGTGCAAAGGCAACATAATCAAAATACTGCACGAACACAAAGTGAAAAACTGCACAGATTGGGTTTCTGGTACATCGGTGCGTTAATGCTGAGCGGGCAGCTTTACATTTGTGCACATTCAAAACTTCAACACTGATAGGAGTCTGCTGCGGTCTCACCTTTGAATGAGCAGCCTTGTAGAAAGAGATGACGAGGGGGTGAGGAGGCACTGTGGAGGGTAAACAAAAAAACGAATGAAAAACAAAGTCAGATGTGACCCTTTAAAACTCCGACACAGAGACCTCCAAAAGAAAAGAATGAGAAGTCACCTGGAAGAAGTGAACATGAAGCTGTTACTAACTCATTACCTACAGAGCGGCGGGATAAAAGGTTTACCTGGGTGGGGAGGCGGGTGGTGTGCAGAAGGCATGTGCGGCAGGGAAGTGCTGCTTCTTAAGCGCTTGGATCAGATTGGGGCGGTACTCGGGGTCCACACACCACAGAGAACCTTTGCCATTAGCCTGCAGGAGAGAGCAGAGGAATCAAACTTTAACACAGGTTGAGAATCAGACAGACTGCAAGATAACGTTTGACTTGAGGAAGATCGAGACGTTCTGTAAAAGGAAAAGAAATGTCCTAGAGGAATGGAAAAGTTGTTTCCACTAACATGTCCGTGACCAGTTCTTCTGTCCTTTTAAAGATTTATATCATAACAGATGATAAAAAGCAAATGAAGGGTTAAATTGTAAAATGGAATACCATAGAAACCATAAAAGAACATTTGAGACTCAAGAAAGAGTTCCTTGTTGATGAGCAAAGAAGCACTGGGTTCCCTTTTAAAGCCACATCAGGACAGCGAGTCTTCAACTATTACCCAGTTAAGACTTCTTCCCTTTAATATTTTGTGCCGTCTTTAGTATTTAACTAACTTGGGCACTTGTATGCAGTTAGTGCTACCTGTTGGGGCACTTGGGAAACCTTTGGAATCATGGGTCCTATGGCACTCGCTCTTCTGATTGGCTCATTCTAATACTGAACTGGGTTGATCAGCATTTTCCATTGATGCCCCTAAATCATGGAATACCCTCCAACAGACTTTAAAGTTGATATCCATTCCCTCTTTTGCAGAATTTAAGACTTTGATCTCAGACCACTGTGTCTCAAACTGTATCTGTTTTAATTCATCTATTGTTTTGTGAATGAATGTGTGTTTGTTTGCTGTTTCTAATGTGCCTGTGATTTGGAAGACATTGGAAATGAGGGAAATTAATGTCTTTTCAAGAATAAATAAAGGTTTGAATTGAATTGAATTGCACTTTAACTTATAGGAAACTGTTTTTGAAGCCATGTTTTGTATCACCTGCGCTTGCTGCTGCTAGTTCACGAACACTGTCCCATGGCACTCTGTCTTCCCTTAGTAGTGACTTCTAGGTCTGTTTTATGCTCTGAATATGTTATATGTTTTCATTCAGCGGCATCTGTCAAAGATAATGTGAAAATAACTGACAGAAAAATTGTGCCTCCAAAAACTAACCGTGGTTAGTTTCTCTTCTGTATGAATCTCGGTTGTTGACAAATTCCCCTCAGAGGTCCCGCCCCTTGTTGACTGTGATTGGTCTGTGATCAAGAAGCGTCATTGACAAGCATGGTGGTGTTGTTGAGTGAGCGAGCGAGCGATGTGTGAGCCCAGCCACAAACACCAGCTGACAGTGAGGGTATTTTGCACTTAGGGTGCTGAAAACACTGAACTGCATTTTGACTGAATAGAAAGTAGATGCTGCAAGAGCAAACAAGGGTGTCAGTGGAGACGGCCCTTTGCTCTTAGATCACTAAGTAGAGCCACCGATGAGTCTTGGGGCTCTCAAAACAGAACTGGCAAAGTCAAAGGAGCTCATTTAGACACCATCATGATCACATCCAGTGATTTGAGGCCAAATACAGATGTTTACTGTATGCATTTGCTTCCTCATAATGCATTTACTGATGTAAATAATGCATCTGGATACTTGAAATCCCGTTCTCTGCCCTTATAAATGCACTGATAAACCTCTTTGAGTGACACAAGCTACACACTGTCTGTAGTTATCAATGCAATGAGAGAGTGAACACTCAGATTTGATGTGTAATTGCAAAACAGTTCATAAATGATGATTAGAAGGTCAGGGTTAAACTTTAGAAAAGAGTCATTGTGGCAAAGCAATCACTTTTACAACAGCAGCCTTTAGACAAGACATGGAAGCGCTTTACAATAAATATAAAACAAAAGCAACATTGAAGGTTTAAAGTATTTCTGACAGAACACAAGAGTTTCTGAAAAGGACAACATTCAGCCGGTCTTTCGAAGTTTAGAGGAGAAGTTCTCAGAGGAAACAAAAAACAGAGGAAAGCAGAGAAAGCTCTGCTAAGAATTCCTTAACAGCCTCAACAAAAGGAGGAAATGCGTCCTCCGCAGCGCCGTGTGAGGATACATTTGTCTGTTTGGCGATGTGTGCGGGAGTGTGTTAACTGTCACTTTATCTGATGGCGGCACTCTGCCCAGTCTGAGAGCAGAGCAGAGCCGAGCAGAGCCGAGCGAGGGAGAGAGGGAGGGAGGAAGGGAGCAGAGGAGAGAGGGAGGAGAATAACCTTGACTCAGATTACCAACCAGCTCTGATGCAGGAAGGAGGAAATGTCTCCATGGCAACGGAAACCACCAGCCAGTGTCATGTGAAACTGGCGCTGGTGTCTCAGCAGACGAAGGGCTCACACTGCGCACCTGCATGCTGAGCGGCCTGTGCCTCACCATGTCGCTTCTCGCTGAGTGCTAACCGCCATGCCCTCCCACGGTGGGGAAATGTGAGGTCTTAGCCAGACACAGCTTTGGCATGGCAGACTCTGCCGGTCACAGACATGAACTCACACTGAAGCTCAATATGGCTGCCGCTGTTTATCACTGACTAATTCACATCAAGTGTTTTTTTTTCTCTGGTTTTGATCCACTCTGATGGAGCCTGACTTCTTCTCACTCTTTCCTCTTGTGTTTGATTCTTATACTTTGATTCTGATTTATTATCACACAAGTTGTGACTTATCTAGAACTGTTTGAATGATTGTTTTCCTCCTACGATCATGTATTCTTGTACTGAAGGAGATCTTAAACTCTCTGCACTGATTGTGAAGGCCTGTGGGTTGACTCCTTCCGTTTTTAAATGTGCCACATTATGAAGAAAGGGACTTCCCAGTTAAATCAGTGCATGAACATGTCTGACACAGGCCTGACTGTAGAGGGAGAAACCCCCCTGTAGATCTCTACAACAGGGGTTCCCAAAGTGGGGGTCGGGAGATGTCTTCCAGATTTTTTTTTTAATGCTTTAAAGATGGAGTTGGTAGTCAGATTTAGATACCCTTTTTGTTATACTGCTTAAAATGATCATTCTGTCCCGATGGTAGTCAATACATAATGTGTTCTTAAAAAAGAGTGGAAAAAAATTCTCTATCTACAGCCTGAGTAAACCTGGGAAAACACCAACCAATCCCTGCCATCAGGAGCCAAATTATGAAACCATCTTTGTTCATGCCAATAAAGCAAATTGAATGAAAATTGAATTGAATTGAATTGAAATTGTTTGTGTTTTTAACTTTCATGATAATGTTTTGGTGTTTTCTTACTGCTGAGTGAGACATGAGTTGATGTAATGCAAAACACAAACGATGTGCTGCGAATCAGCGGCGCTCGTGTATGTGAGCGGGGTCGGCGTTTTGGTTTTGGAGGAACTCGGAGGGGAGGGGAGGAGGGGTTATACGGAGTCCTGAGGAAATGCTACATTCAAATTCATGCTAGTTTTCTGTGACTAACAACCCTAGCTTTAAGTATAAAGTAACATTTAATTACACAGAGAAACAGTGGGGTTGTGAGTCTTTGGCACCTATATTTTGGGGGTCATGGCCTGAAAAGTTTGGGAACCCCTGCTCTACAACATAAACAAATTAAAGTTATATTGAAAGGAAACTAAAAAAGTATTCTGATAAAGCTCCTGAGATACACATTTCATACAGAGCTTCTTGTTTAGAAGTGATAGATATCTACATCAACACTGAATTCTCTGTTAGAATGTTGGCTTCTTTCACATCAGAGATATCTGGATTTTATAATGCTTGGCTTTTTTTCAAAGCGAGGTATTCAAGGCTTGGTTAGGAACAGGTGATGTCTCCTTTTTGCAAGCACCTGTTGGGATCCAGCAATACAGCTGTCAATCAAAGAGGAGCAGACCACACGCTTCGTCTTGACAAAGAGGTTTGGAGACTTTATGGTAGTTAAATGTAAAAGCACTGAGATGTGTTTAAAGGTGACATATCACGCTTTTTTCATCAATATGTATTGGTCTAAGAGGTCCCCAAAACATGTCTTTAAAGTTTATGCTCAAAAAAACACTTTGAAATCAGATTTTGGCATGCCTGAAAAACCCTCTTCTTCAGTCCTCCTCAGAACACTCTGTTTTCTCTCTGACCACGCCCTCTCAGGAAGTGGATGTGCGTCTGCTGTCCAGCACGTTGATCTAATGTTTACATGTTGGCTGAATATACACGGCTGCTCAGAGATAGCGTTACTTCAACCCTCTGAATCTGATCCAGAATCTGATCCTGACGGAGAGGCGCCTCTAGCAGGACCTTTCTGAAGGATTGGTCATAGATTTAGTGTTTCTTGTTGTTTTATTTGTCAGTGTGTCGACGTGTGTCTTGGTACACAGCTACGACATGTAGCTATGTGGCTATGCTAACTGGCACTAGCACTTATCCATGACAAATAAAAATCATCCACTAGATGTTCAAATCTGCAGACGTGGGGAGTAAAACCGACCTCTGCCAGAAAGGCAGCAGGACCTTTTCTGAAGGATTGGTCACAGATTCTGTGTTTCTTGTTGTTTTATTTGTCAGTATGTAGACGTGTGTCTTGCTACACAGCTACAGCTACGACTTGTAGCTATGTAGCTGTAGTAACTAGCGCTAGCACTTATCAATGATAAATAAAAATCATCCACTAGATCTTCAAATCTGCAGACGTGGGGAGTAAAACCGACCTTTGTGTTTATTAAGACAGCCTACAACTAGAATGCCTCCCTCCTAAGCTCCTTGTTACCACACATTTGTGCAGGCAATGAAAAACGGAGGGGGGATTCAGTATTATTTTATACAGTCTATGGGCTGAACAAGCTCTGAGCTCTGACTCCGTGACAGACCGGATATTGTTGTGACGTAACAAAAACACTGAAGTCTGAAACGGCTCGTTTCAGCACACATTTACAGAAAGGTGGAGAAATCAAAACAGGGGCAGAATGGATTTTTTTCATTCTCGGGGGGTTTGTAGACATGCCAGGGACATATATTTCAGGTAGAGAACCATTAAAAAGTCCATTTTGCATGATATGTCACCTTTAAAGTTAAATCTCCTTAAAACATGACGATATTAGAATGTTTTTAATCAAAATACAATAAAAGTGTGTTAATAATGAATAATAGATGTATGTCAGTACATTTAATGACAGAAAGGTCATTTTGTAGGTGTTCATATTGATGTGTCTTTTAATTTAAAGCTCCTTTGTGTCAACATTTGCTCCAGTATTAATTTGGGTCTGTATAAAAGCCTGCTAAAACTCCTCACAGTAGCTTTAAAATAAAACATGTGCATGTACTTGGTGGGGTCAATATTAAAGGGATAGTTCAGAGTTTTTTGATGTGGGGTTGTAAGAGGTAGTTGTCAATTGTTAGAGTGTTGGACACAGGGGGAAGCTGGTCAGCTCTTCCCCTTTGTTGAGAAGCAGCCAGTGAAGCTACAGTAGACTAACTCGGGGAATCCACAGGATGCGTGTGCTCCGCGTTACGGCTGCGACACGGCTCTGCTCCGTCCCGGGGCTTTCGCCCTGGTCCATAGGATGCGTGTTTGGAGCGGCGCGCACTCCGGAGCAGGAAACTCAAGATCCCTCGAGAACTCCAAAACGCGCGAGAACAACACAGTATAAACTTTTCCTCGTCCATGGTGTCGGATATCTTTTGAGACTGACGTCTGGCCCGATGCCACAGGTTATGACGTAATGTTGAAGAAGTGGTGAAATTTACGATCTTGTGTTTGCACATGGTGTTTATTTTGAAAGTGAGCGGATGTTGCATACGATCCTCGTGCCTGACTTCCGGGATAGTTCGATCATTTCTGTGTCGATTGACGCGTGCTGGGCGCGGGGAGCGGCGAAAATAGACTCCCCGCGTATCTCTGGCAGAGCGGCGCGGCGGAACGCTCCAGAGACGGAGCTGAGACGCGCCGCAGCGCGCCCTGTGGACTCTAGAGCATTGACTTGAATGGGAACCTATTTGCTGCGACGTGCGCGGCGCAGCCGTAACGTAACGCGACGCATCCTGTGGATCTTGGGCTTAAGGACTGCTGCAGATGGGGCCAGGTGTACTACGTCATTTGGCTACTTTCAACAACTCCAAGTGAAGTTAAATTCTTGGTGTAAGTGTACGCCCTACTTGGTCATTTTTAAACTGCTTTACTTTTGATATATTTCTTTTTTTTTTCACTATTTTCGGACACAACACATACCTGTTCTTCTGCCTGCAGCACACTGATCAGTCAATCTGGTCTATGTTGAACAATTCTTGGATATATTGTGAACTTTAATATTCTTGCATTCAACCATGACATCAGTTTAAGCAGCAACAATGGAACTTTCCCTTTCACTTTGTGTCTAGTGAAGCGTTTATGCCAATATTTAGGGCCTGCCCCTAAGAGGTAAAACACTTACAAACATGTCAGAGTCAGTTTCATGTTTCTTTTCTTTTTGGTGTTGCATTCAGTGATATGGATGATATAAATAACAGTCAATATCTGCTCCAAATCTCTTCCCTTTTTCCTGATTTAAAAGGAAATATACATAAATTTACATAATTAAATTGCTCTCTGAAGGCGGTTTCACTGACATTTAATAAGAGGGTAACTTAAGGTCATAATCTACCTCTCTCCTTCATTTTTCTACCTCTCTTCGTCACCACATTTTCCCACACCAGGGTTTGAAAAATGAAAGGACTATTAGGAAGTGATGAACAATTACCCAACAAAAAGATGCAAACTCTCCACTCAGTTCATTCATCATGTCTTTATCCCTTTGTCACATGTGCTTTTGACTGGGTCAACTTCTCCATTTCTTTCTGCACAGGAACACTGGCTGCTTTGCATGAGTGACACAGATTCTTCCTGAAAACTGAACTCTGCACTTTGTTTCACATTAGCTTCCTCCTCCCTGTGTGATGTTGAAGTTTCCACCAGTGGGCTGCTTCTCTCTGCTGGTTGGAAACGTTTGCTCTACCTTCCTCAGTCCTATCTTCTGTGCTGTGTTTGCTTTTCCTCTAAAAGTGTATCTGTGACCTTGACTGGATTCCAGCCTTATCTCAGCAGAGTCAGAGGTCCTGGCGACTGTGTTACAGGCAGTGTCACATGAGACACTGCTGCTTCACTCTGCAACAAACTGTTCACCTACAGTGTTTTCTGACAAACAAAGCAGGCACATTTTAGCCTATGAAAGTTTTATCACATCATCAAAACAGAGACAGTGAAAGGAGAAGAGAAGGAGAAGTTTTGTGAGGTGAATGAGGGTTTGGAGACAGCTTGTTAACGTACCTTTCCCAAACTTCGTTCGACCTTGCGGAAGCATTTGTTCAGGGACAAGTTGTGACGAACTGAGTTCTTCCAGCCGGTGGGAGCGTTGGAGAAGTAAGGGAAGTGCTCGAGAATCCAGCCGTAGATTTCTTTCACGGGCAAAGACTTGCTGGGAGACTGCTCGATGGCCATGTAGATGAGGAGAGAGAATGAGAACGGGGGCTTTGACTTCATCGAGTCCCTCTCTCTTCCTCTTCCGTGTGACGAAGATGAGGACGAGGAGGATGGGCCCTGGTTGGGCCCGTAGTCTCCCTCTATATCAAAGAGGGGGCTCCCGCTGGGCTGAGCCTCTGGACCTCCCAGAGTGAAGTTCTGAAGCAGGTTCTCGTGCAGCCAGTTGAGGTTGGTGAGCTCCTCATCCTCTGCGCCTCCGGTACGATCCACGCTGGTCGCCAACGGACTGGACGCGCACTCCGCCTCAGGCAGCGTTCCTACACCGCAAACACCTCTGAGCCCCGTCCGCTCCTCTTGCATACCCGGAATTTCCGTTTTCTTATCTGGTGACATCCCAATGATTGGACCCATTAAATCAAAGAGGTCTGGAGAGAGAGAGAGGAAAAGGAGGTGTTAAAGTAAGATCAGGTCATCATAAGTGTAGGGTAGAAAACAAAGTTAAAAATAGCTCAGTGTGCTGTTTGGACTGTTTTTCAGGACTTTGTGTTCACTGCAGTTTAAGTGTTGGTTGACGTCCACCTGGATCACCTGCACAGCTATAGTGCATGTGACAATTTGTACAGTGCAGCCTTAAACTGTATGTTCAGACATATGTCAGTGCATGAATAATCACAACCAGGCGATGCTAACACTTTACAAACAGACAAACAGCTGAGCAGAAGCCGGACATATTTACGTACATATACGTATTTATCCTTCACTTTTAGAGCAGGGGTTCCCAAAGTGTGGGTCGGGACCCCCTGGGGGGTTACTTGACTCAAACGGGGGGTCGTGAGATGTCTTTCACAAAGTTTTTTTTTTTTTTAAAGTTAACTAAAATTTGTACATTTCACCCATTATAGTAAATAACAGACAAAAAATGTAGCTAAGATGAGATAAGATAAGATATTATTTTATTGAACCCCTGGGTGGGAAATTCAGTTGTTACAGCAACCCAGACATAAAATCAAGAAGAAGATTCAATAAGTAAAAATAAAATAAAATGAAATAAAATAAGTAAAAATAAAAATAAATGAATAAAGATAAAATGTAATTTAGATATATACAGTGTTAAAAATTGAATTTACACTAAATAGTAGTAATTACAGGCAGTATTAAAAATGACTCAGTAGTGAGAGGTTGACATGGTGTGATTATAGTTGGTAATGACAGATTAAGCAATAAATAAAAATAAATATGGGTATGTAGTATGAAGTATGTTGTATACACTTAAAATAAAACCTTGAAAATAGAAAATGTAATAAGTTTTCTGCCTTTCTTTTTGCTAGATTACTCCTAAGCTTAGGGTTAGTGAACAGTTCATTATCAAAAGCATCAGTAGGAGTACAGAAAACACAGCCACATGCTCATATAGGTAGGCTAGTTTTCTGCAGACCGGCTAAATGAAGCCACATTAAATCACCTTGAGGGACAGTGGGGGTCACATTTATATTTTGGGGGTTGTGGGCTGAAAAGTTTGAGAACCCCTGTTTTAGAGGACAGCTGGGGATGGATGTTGGAAGAAGAGAGCGGGGTATTCATGCATCAAATGTCTGCGACTGATGCAGTGAGAACTGTAGCCTCTGTTTTTGGATCACCTGCTCTACCTACTGAGCTAAACCAGCGGCCCAAACCCATGCCCACTATAATCCCATCATCAGGAAAGTTTACAGGAACATAATAACTTATCTTGTATGTACACAAGAGCCCTAATTACACTTTAAAAGTGTTTCTGTGACTTTCTTTCTCTTGCAGCATCACTGTTTGACAGCTTATAGACCGAAATCTCAGACTTTCACTGGGCCGATCACCAAACAAGATTCCCAGTATGCAATAACACGATGTGACATATTGGAATGATGTGCTCTTCCAAGCGTTGACCCTGTTTTCTTAAGTCTCCCCCGGGGGCAACACCCCCTGTGGCTGCGTCTGTCAGCCTCTGTTGCTCTCCCAGTGGTCCTCTCTCGCTGCCCCTCTCCTCCGCAGTGCCTGGCGAGGACGCCGGAGAGGCTCTCAGCCATCCCTTCCTCTTGACTCCAGCCAACGAGGACCTCTCAAGACACTGCACCGACTTAAGGCTCCACTCCTCGACGCCCACCTTGTTTGAGACGAGACCCAGCTGCTCGTTAAGTGTAAATGAGCATGAAAGCATCAGACGGCGGGCGGGAATGAGTGCAGGGCCTCCATCTTATACCGAGTGGATGGCTCTTACAGGCTGATCTGCATTCAGCCAGGATCAGGACTCAATTTGTCACATGCCAGATTAAGTAGTGTAAAGAGGCTACAGAGCCAGGAGTTGTCAGTCATTTAACAGCACTAGGAAATTTAATACAGCCTTAAGCCCTGTATCATTAGCCAAGTACTGTTATTAATAGACAAAGACCTCTGCTGAGGACTTGAAGGTATTAGTGAAACAGTGGTATTTGTTGGACCTTATAGACTTAACTGATCCATGATTAAAGCATCAGTGAGTAACTTTCACGTTGTTTAAGTTTTGGAGGCAAAAGTCTTATTTATTCCCTAATCCTGATTCCTGACCTGGACTAGGGATGGCCAACGTATCACAGAGGGGAGGAGTTTCACAGCCACATCAGGTATCATGGAGATTCCCACAGCTATGACTGGACTGGACTTCTGGTTGACTCACTTCTGTGGAAACGAGGCGTTTCGTGAAGGTCTGTGTTGTTTTTGAGGGTGGCATAGAGACATTAGTATTTAACTGAGATCTAATTTCATTATCTGTTGTAGGAGAAGTTATTTTTAATACCTCTTATTATCACAGCCAAAAAGAACCGTCAGTGTAACTAATATCACTTTTTATAACTTTGTCCTCACCTACGCACTTCTGTTATTTAATTAGGAGAGGGAAGGCAGCATTGTTTGCATTCAGTGTGCTGTACACAGTAATTGATACAGAGACACAGAAAGAGTAAAAGATTGACTATTAATTGAAAAATATTAAAATGAGAAAAGTGCATGATAACAGTGAGTTTAGAATCAGTTTGCAGCCATTAGATGCATAAGAAGAGTTCTTCTTGTGCATCATTTCATCACATTTGATGCTCTCTTGAGTTAAAAGCATTCTTGTGCTGTCATTTTGGAGCAAACTGTGATTTCCTTTGGCAGCAATAAGGTGCTATCTTATCTTAAGTTATAAATAGGGATGGGCATTTCAAGCCAAAATACTATTCGGTAATCACTGGCATCTATTCAGCGATTATTCGAACAATCATAACACACATCTGTCCCATTAACAGCCTGTTTGTGCAGCAGTCACTTTAACCAGCAGCAGGACGAGGTGCAGCTAGCAGCGGGCACAGATTCTGTGACGCAGCAGTGTGGCGTGCATGTTTACATTTTACAGCCATGCTCAGTCTCTGGAAATACGTGTGTAGAAGTGTGAGATTAAGAAATGGAGGAAATCACTGCGACTGTCGCGAATGTTTTCTTCTTCTTCTGCTATTTAATGCAGAAAACTGACCACATAACTCCTCTTTTAAAAACTCTGCACTGGCTCCCTGTTTCTTTTAGAATTGATTTTAAAGTCCTTTTACTTGTTTTTAAAGCTCTTAACAGCCTCGCTCCTCCATACATCACTGATCTCCTGTCATTTTATGTTCCAGCCCGATCACTGAGGTCCTCGAATGCTTCCCTTTTAAATGTTCCTCGTGTGTCTCACACAGGTACCGGCCAGAGGGCTTTCTGTTTTTATGCCCCTAGGCTGTGGAACTCTTTGCCTCTGGACATGAGAACGGCCAGCTCTCTGGGTGTTTTTAAAAGTAAACTTAAGACTTACCTTTTTAATCTAGCTTTTAATGTAGAGTAATTTATTTTAGCCCTGGACTGCATTATCAGTATCATTATTATTGTTATTTTTATTATTATTTTATTTTATTATTTTATTATCATTTTTATTATTTTTATCATTATTATCTAAACCATTATTTTAACATGTATTTATTTATCTTATGTATTTATTGTGTTCACCTGATCTCGTTAACTCTACCTTATTTTTAACTTTTATTTCCACTCTTACTTATTTTATTAATTTTACTGTGTTGATTTTCTTTTCTTTTTTAAGTATTTCTTCTTTTTTCATGCCTTCTATAATTCTACCATTGCTGTTGTTTTCTCACTGTCTGTTACTCTGTGAAGCACTTTGGGCTACATGTTTCTATGTATGAAAGGTGCTATAGAAATAAAGTTGAGTTGAGTTGAGTTGAGTTTGCATTCTTCTTCTTCTGTTACTTTTTTTTTTTTTTAAGTTATATTTTTTGGCCTTTTTGCCTTTATTTTATAGGACAGCTGAAGAGAGACAGGAAATGTGGGGAGTAGAGAGCGGGGGAAGACATGCAGGAGGTGGTCAACCGGCCAGGAATCGAACCGGCGACCCCTGCAACGAGGACTGTAGCCTCTGTACGTGGGGCGCTTAGACCCCTAGGTCACCAGCGCCCCGTTCTCCTGTTACTTCTGTTAAGACGCTCTATAGCTACCGTTTGGTGGGAATACTGTATTACTTACTAGTACTTTTAAAATGAAAAATATTCAAAGTAACTCTTCGATTTTCATGAATACTCGAATATTCAAAAATCATTGCCCATCCCTAGTTATAAACATTTTTTTTTTAAATCCTAAATGTAAGTTAAACTGTATGACTCTTTAAACCCTAAAAACTAATTCAGTAGGAACTTCAATAAAAAACCTTCTGGGCCTTTTTTGGAAAGCACGAGTCAGAGACCTCACGTCCTGCAGAAGTGACCAGCCTGCATTTAAACTAATAAGAAAATAAAGCAGATTTAAAATGAAACAAACTGAGAATTCATTCATAGAATCTTACAGCTACCTGATGAATAAAGGAATATCTTATCTTATCTTATGAAAGCATTGTCCAGGTAACTGTTAACTTGTTTGCTAAATAAAAACACAACAAGTTGCCTCACAGTATGTGGTCAGAAGACTTGTTGCTCCTCGTCCTGCTTGGATCAGAGCAATCTAACCAGCGCGTGTGGAAACATGCCTACTTCATTCAGCTGCACTCCAACAACAGCCGGACCAATTTGCATCAGCAGGATGAATTAAAGTCACTTATTCTGACCTGCAAGACAAACTAAATTCCTCTATGACTCGTTTAAACACAGGGCTGGTGAGGTGAAGAGCACAGGGCTCACCAAGCCTTATGTCCTGAGTGTCACCAAGAAAACCAAGGAAATCCCACGAATGTATCTAAAGATGCAATACATGATGAAGTTATCCAAGCTGGATGGCTGGAGGGACACCAGACACCCCTGAGGTCTTGGGGTCATTCTGGATCCAGACAAAGACGGGCCAAAGGTTTGAAGGTTTGAAGTTAAGAGACGCAGAGAAAGAGGCGGATATCTTTTATTTCTGTGATAAGATAAGAATTGGGTCAACCTCGAGAGTGTTTGCACATTGGGTGAGACAGGAGAGGGAGTGTATGCACACACACACACAGACACACACACACACACACACACAAATCAGTTTGTCAACGAGGACAGGAGGGGGAAGAAGGAGGCATTAGTGCATTTACCAAATGACCACTCAGCTCTCAATGAGAGGATAAACATACAGCAGACAGAGCCTGCTCCGTACAGCGTGCCTTCTCAATCTAACATCATGATTTATTCAGCCTTTAAAGCACTTCTTTCTGCTCTATAGGTGACGTCATGTGAGCTACATTTTGTCCCGAATCCTGCCTCTCCATTGTCTTTGTTTCATACGATAGCGTCATCGAAAATCGTCTCTGTTTTCTGAAAATACTTCTGCGAAAAAGAGGAAGTCAAAAGAGCCTTCCAGGCCAAAGGCAAAAGGACAGGATGAGTGAGCATAGGAGGGGACAGAACAATAGGGAAATCCTTTTATGGAAGGACAGAGCCCGGCAGAAGAGGCTGAGCATGAGAGCGAGAGGAAGAGAGAGGAAGAGAGAGGGAGAGAGCTGAGACTCAGTGAGGTGGGCTCTGTAAGTTATCCTCAGTCTAGGATGAATCACAGCTCTCAGCAAAGTAGAGCAATCAGATGTGTCAGCCTGCGAGAGAACTGCCCATTTGTGTTAAAGAAAATCTGTGCTCAAGAGACCAAAACACACAAAGATATCCCTCAACATGACAGGTTCCTACCAACGTATGAGTTCACAAACAGAGGAGACAGACAGACAGACAGACAGACAGACAGACAGACAGACAGGCAGACAGACAGACAGACAGGTAGACAGACAGACAGGCAGACAGACAGACAGGCAGACAGACAGACAGACAGACAGGCCTGCAGGTTTGGATGACTATATTATTTGGACTTCCAAGAATTTAAGCTAAAAAAAAATCCAGCCAAACATCCAGTGCTTTAAATAATGACACGTTGAGACAAGAATCACAAAAACATGATCACAGAAGCTTTCTCTATCTTTGTGGTTCTCTTAATTCATCCCCATACAACTCATTAATAATGCCTGTTTGAATAGTATCTGGTTCATAATGGAGGTGTGAAAGAACCAGGTGATTTCTGAGTGAAACCTTGAACATCATGGACCCTGAAGTTATCACTGCACATTTGAAGGCTGTATTCTTATCTTTGTTTGGAGTAAAATAGAATAAAAACTGGAAAAGCACTGACACAGTTAAATGTTAAAATCAATGTTCCTCTGGTCTACTAAGGCCAGGATGTCAGGAGGGTCTGCTAGATGAGCTGCAGCTTATCATTGCAACTCATTCATACTATTATAACCCTGCCAGGTGGAGAAATACCCTAGGCGGTATCCAAATCAAAGGGGACCAAGTGGTTGAAACCTTGAAAACTTAATGTGACTTAATGTGAAGTCTGAGGCTCTCTGGTTCATTTAGTCAGTGTTTCAGGGGCTGTGAGCTGAGCTGCAACTGAGTTTGACTTAGCTT
This sequence comes from Notolabrus celidotus, assembly GCF_009762535.1. NCBI lineage: Eukaryota > Metazoa > Chordata > Actinopteri > Labriformes > Labridae > Notolabrus > Notolabrus celidotus. Next base: position 7,618,992 of record NC_048275.1, read on the forward strand.
GTTTCTCTTTTAACTAACAGATATCAAACAACCTCAATTCATCAGGTTCAATTATATATTATTTCTTTAAAAGGGATTTTCAAGCTGTACTTTAAATCCCGTCCATGCAAAGACAGAATCTCAGTAATTTCTCATTTATACAAAACCACAAACATGGCGCAATTTGTCCCACACAGGACTTCCACCAGATCCCGTGTCGGGTCTGTCTCCGATCTACTCCGGTCCGGCTCCTACTCTCTCATACGCAGCTCAGCTGGAGTCATGTGATCAAGGTTTGACCGCAGTAATTACTGCATTAATGATTCTCCTCCTCCTCCTCCTCCTCTGACCTGTTGACTCCAGGCCTGGCTCCGCTCATCATGACGGTTTGTTGTTGTAGTTAAGTGAAATACGATCTGGTGATAACACAGAGTGTTTTATTCTGAAAATTAACCGGAAGTTTTCATTTTGTTTTGGTGCCTGACTTCCTGTCCCGCTCCATCTGCTCTGTTGAGATTGATGCGTCGTGCTCCGGCATCAGGCAAAAGTATCTGATCCAGAGAGGGCTCCAGGGTGCCGGATCAGAGACAGAGCCGGAACTCAATGGAGTGGATCCAGAGGAAGTTAACACATTGAAGAGAACAGAAACAGATCTGATGGAATTTGGCCGATTGAGATATTACAGAAAGAGTATTTTCAATCTTTACCACAGATGCGTCAATTTATCAACTTTCGCTCAGTGGACTCCGTTAAATCAACAAGAATCTCTTCGTTCAGAAATTGCAATGTGCCCTTTCGCCGTACTGCCTTGGGGCAGTCAGCTTTTTCTGGGAAAGCCACAACTCAACCTTACCGGAGGACATTAAGAACAGTGAATCTCTCAGCAGCTTCAAAACCAAACTGAAAAGTCTGCTAAAGGACACTCAACACTGCAACCACTGATTTGATACTTTTAACTTGATATACATACTGTTTGTTTGTTTGTTTGTTTGTTTGATTGTTTGAGTGTGTGTGTGTGTGTGTGTGTGTGTGTGTGTGTGTGTGTGTGCGTGTGTGTGTGTGTGCGTGCGTGCGTGTGTATGTGTGTGTGTGTGCGTGCAAGCAAGTGTTTTTACAATGTGATGTTTTAATTGTGACCTGCCAAGGGACTGCAGATGTAAATTAGCTTTAAGCTAACTCTGGTACAAAGCATCAGATGGTGACATTTATGTTAAATATTGTACATGGTCCCTTTACAAACAAATCGAATAAAATAAAATAAAATAGGAAGAAAGAGGCCGCACATGTTCAGGTATTTTGGCTGTGAATCTCTGACCATGAAGGTGAAACAACCCCTGGATGCTGATGTAGTTGATCCATTATATTGTTTATAACAGTTAAATGACCAACGATAGAAAGTGAGGGGCTAAAGTGTAATGAGACGCAAGACTGCTGCCCTCTCTTACTTTGTTTGTTGGTGAATGTAATGCACTGTATTACAGTTAAGCCACAATACATGAGATGGAGCTTAAAAATTGCTCTTAATATTTGTTTCAATGTGTGACTGAAGGAGATTTACCATGTAATCTGGTCTGAACAGAAATATGAATTCAACATCTTCAAAAAGATAATAAAAAACGTTGCTTTTCCCCCACTTAAAGTATTTTCCATGTTTTCTGACATCTTCTAAAGTTTTTTTTCCAATGGACTAAAGCTCACTGTGATCATTTTATAACTCTCTGTTTGTAGAGTGACTGATCAACCGTCCTCAGTACAGACAGTTCAGGGGCAAAGTTTACAAAGCAGTGACTTTGTGGATGGTATATAAAAAAAGGGGGAGTACACCAGCATTTGACAAGGATCCCAGGCTGCCCTCAAAGTCCAACTTCATGATGTCATATGTGAGTTTAAGCCAACTGTAGATCCACGGCTGTGTAACCTAATTCATGTGGATGACAAACACTGAAGTCACAGTCAACCACAAGCCAACACGGGCGTGGTGAAGAGGCTTTGTGCCTGCATTGGGTCTTTGTTTGAGAGAAAGGTGGGGCTGAAGTGTTTTATGAACCCGGGGTCAGCTGTAAACACTCCATAAGGTCCACCTCTCGTCTTCCACGGGCCACGAGTGAGGTAGCTGTAAACTGTATTCCTCTTCAAGGCGGGGAAATGAGAAGAAGTCCCCGCCCGGGCACGGTGTCACGCCTCAGATTAACCTCAAAGCACAAGAGAGCTCCACCTCAGTCCATCTTCACAGCCCTGACCTCTCAGCTGGTCCCTTGGGTGCTAGAGGGCACTTTTGGGCACTTATCCTCTTTTGAGTGGCTCCTCCAGAAGACCGCCAATTTAAATATCAACAGAGGCCGTGTGGACGCCTGATGGAGCTGCAGCCAAACACAGGAAGTGTTTTACTGTGACTGCAGCTGGTCAATTACTACTGCTGTTGCAATGATCGCAGTTATCATTGCTCTTATGAAAAGGCATCAAAGAGAGGCGGCTGGGAATGCAGTGAATAATGGGACACTAGTGTGTATAGAGTGGAGAGGGGAGAGGGAGCTAATAAGCTGCGCTGGCCTGTTGACTGCAGCTCATCCTTGAAAATACACCAAAGCTGCACTGGTGCTGACCTGATGGCTCATCTGCAAGTTAAAATAGCCTCGCACACCGCCAGCCTCATCATATTCATGTGCAAACAGGCAGCCACTAACAGCAGGTGCCAAGCCACATACCCCCCCCCCCTTTTTTTTCAAACTGCTCTTTTATCCTGTTAAGCACTTAGCCTATTCAGAAATACACAAAGACATATGGAGATGGCTGTAAGTGGCAAATCAAGCCACCGATGTGTCAAATATGTACGGGGGAATGTAAAGGAGACGATTGGCATGGCAAAATGAAGAGGTAGTGGTTGGGAGATGTTTTCTGGGAGCGGATCTCACGATCAGGACTCAGTTGCCAAGGCAGCCAATGTTGTAAGGGAAGCAATTGTGCTCATGTCTGTGCATGAAGAGAGAGCTAATGTGGGGAGATCAATACAGGCGGAAAATGCTGAGGCCAGCAGTCTGCCGCTTGTTCTCCACAAACCTGTCTGACAAAGAGCGGGTGGGAGAGGCCGCAGCCAACCTGGATGTCACGGCGCTAATCACAAAGTGCCATTTAAGGCTTACTTTATATCACGGGTCATTCCTCGGAGCATGGAGCTGCAACCAAAACAACAAACAACTTAGCATCTTTGTAAACAACAGATTATGTAAAGTTGGTAACAAACATGGAGCGTCATTTTGTAACTGCCTTCAGTTGCCCCACCCATTTCACACGGAATAAACCAGTTGACACAAACCAGTTACACCTCTGTAAGAGATACACAAAGGTGTGTCGCAAAGCCCCATGGCGAAGGCTGTTATTTGAAACCCTAACTGATATTTAGGTGACTACCCAGTCTGGCTGCAGCTCTGGAAATGTGAATGAGACAAAGGGGGAGTGAGTTAGAGCAGAGAGAGGGAGAGAAAGAGAAAGAGAGAGAGAGAAAGAGAGAGAGAGAGAGAGAGAGAGAGAGAGAGAGAGAGAGAGAGAGAGAGAGAGGGAGGGTTTTCCAGAGTGAGGTAGCCAAGAAGTTGTCCTTTATCTGAGGGGGAGAGTCAAATCATGTCATAATAAATCCATCAACGTGAGCAGTAATCAGCCTAATCAATAAATTGATGCCTCTTCAAACTGAACTTCTAAATGGATTAAAGCGCTCTCCTTGCTGAATGAGGGAAAAACGCAAATGTAAAAAAAGCTCGCCACACAAAGCGTTACGATTGGCCCCGCACTCGGCTGGCACAAAGGAGCAGTTGTTTTTGCTCCAGTCATGTTTCGGCGGCGCTCAGTATTCACCTCACAGTCTCAAACAGAGGACTGGGGAGGGAAGGAAACACCTCCTGCCTGTTGAGGAAGTTCATTTTCAGAAAACAATTTCAGACTTCACACGGAGACGGTTTCGGGGCCCCGCTCCGCCGCTGAAAACAGTGGACTCTGAGCAGCGAGAGGCCGAGGGAGGTAGCGATTATTGAAGCAGCAGAGTTTACTTTGGCAATCTATGAATTCCAGCAGCGTGTAGTTTACTGACTGCTGACAAACACCCCAGCAGAATCTAATGAATTGACTGATGCAATCACCAAACAGTCAGGGGACGAAATGAGCAAACAAGACAATAGATAATGAATGTGTTGTTCATCAGAAGCATTAACTTCACACTGTGATTTCAACTCAAACACACGAGCATGAACTATGAGGGGAGGCCTGTAGCAGGACATGCCAGCCTGCAGCCAACACTGAAACCTTATCTCTTGGGTCATGTGGCTCTGAGTCTAGTGTACAAACAACATACACAATAACCTTGAACACTTTCAAATACCACAAACTCAAAAAAAAGGGCAGAGCAATATTCCCTAACCCTGAAGAATGAACGACGTGAGGGAGGAATTGAATGGTTTCTTTATTTTTTTTAGAGACACAGAAAATGTCCCTTTAACAGGTCAGCTGAAGTTTCAACATAAGCCCTTCCAGGAATGTGCTCTGGATGAGATTACTTTCCATGTAAATACAAGTGTTTGCAAATGAAATGTTGTGTACGAGAAAACACTCAAACCAGCAGGAAGGCCCTGCAGCAAGATCAAGGGACAAAAATACTCTAAATAATCTGTAAAAAGTGTCCATGCATGAAGAGGAAACACACCAAAAGAGCATGCAGCAGCAGATAAACATAATACACTAACTTATTCATGTACAGCTCTTTTTGGGGGCAGCTACTTTACTCTCTTTCCTTCACTCACTTCTTTTTAAAGGTTTGACAACAAGGCTCTAACAAGCTGTATTAATTCCTCTTAATTAGCGCAACTTTAAAACCAGAGTATCATTCAGAGCGTCTCTCCGATACAGTGCGACATGAAAATCATCCTCATATATTATTATATATTTATGTTTTGGCCTTGTATGGATGTGACATGGTTGCTTTGATTAATTAATATCTGGCCCAGCTTCGCACAGGAAAAGAAAACTGAGCTAAAAACAAGCTAAGCTGGTGTTAGCAGCAGCAGCAGCAGCAGCTCAGTCTGTGGCACCGCCTGCCAACAGCATTACAGTTTCAAATATTAAAGGGACAGTTCAGTGTTTTGAAGGGATGTGTATGAGTCTCTGTTGACAGTAGGTGTTTCACTCACAGGGGATACCAGTCAGCTCTGCACCTTTGTGGAGAAACCAAGCGGCAACCTCCGGTCTAGAAATATGAAGCTCATATGGAAGTGTTATGAACTGCAGTTCATCGAGGATCCACTTGAGGCTGGCTCCGGAAGTACCGGAAACCACATACACACCAATTCAAAAAAGCAGATCTTTACAGCGGAAATAAACATGTTTACAGCCTGGTACAAAAAACGAGTGTAGTCTGGATACCTCATTTCTTGATCGGCACACACTGTACGGGGGTGAATTTTTTCAGAACACGGTAATTTGGATGATATTGAGATTACGAGTCTTCCAATGAGAGGCACAGCTGACCTGATTGACAGGCGGGAACACTGTAGCTGTTGGCGAGGAGGCTCAAAGCCCGCCTCTTTACTTCACAATCGCTCAACAGCAGCCAATCAAAACAGTGCTTCAGAAACACATGGGTGACGTCACGGATACTACGTTCATATTTTACACAGTCTATGGGAGAAACAAACAAATGGGAGCTAGGCTATCGACTGCTGCAGACAGGTTCAAAACCAAGCCCGATCTCAAAATATGAAGCCCCTGTAGAAGTGTTATAAACTACAGTTCAGTGAGAGTCCTCTTGAGGCTGATTGCAGGAACACTGTGAACCACATACACACCCATTCAAAGAAGACAATCTTTACAGCATTAATAAACATGTTTACAGCCTGGTACAAAAAAACAGCTTCAGTCTGAAGAGCTCATTTCTCTATCGGCACACGTTGTACAGGGGGTGAATTTTTCCCTAACGCGACGGTTCAGAAGATATTAAGGATACGGGTTTTGCCCATTTAAGGGCATGACTGACTTGATTGACATGTGGGAACACAAAGCTGTTAGCAGGGAGGCTCAAATCCCGCCTCTTTACCTCACACTAGCTCGACAGGAGTTAGGTTGAGTTCAGCATTACCAATATGGCTGCCCCCGATGATTGGCCTCAAAACAGCGCTCAGGAACAGATGGGTGACGTCACGGATACTACGTCCATTATTTTTACAGTCTATGGTCAAAACTAGCTAATTGTAAGAAACTCTGACCCAGATAGTCAGTTTGTTGTTGCATTACTCTCAGACGCGACACATACGTGTTCTTCTGAACGGTTTCTCGATATAGGGGCTGAACCGACCAGCATCTCCTGTGGGTCATACACTTAATCTTCACGAGTACCTCACGCAACCTCTCTTAGAAAAACACAAACTATCTTTCTAACTTTGAAAACTTCTAAAATTGTTCCCTAGAATGTGATTTGTTGTCACATTTTGAACGTTACACACTCTGTTAGCCATGCTCTGTCTGTTTCTGTCATTACATAAAAAATGTCCAGAAACCAGTTCTCCTTTTCTACTCTGAAGCAGTAGCTAAAAATGGAAGCTATAATTAAATGATGCTGTATTTGCTGTTTGGAGTTAGAGACACAAAGGGGGGTCTGAAAGTCATGGTACTGTTTACCATACTGCTACTGGCATTGATTATCATATGGGGACAAAACTAGTGCAGTGTATTAAAAGAACATAAATAGACCTTCAAGAGCCTTTCCTCTAGGTCCAGGAAGTTTCAATATGCAGTGTGACAAACATGATGGATTTTAATAATCATAAAGAGGAGGCTTAATAAAAATAACACTTTAATAAAGTGTGCTTTTCTCTGATTCAGCATTTCAAAGGAAAGTAAGTGTTTGACATGTCATCATCATGATTCAATTTCACTTAACAAGGCTTTCATTTTGAAAGTTAAGTCTCCATTATGTTGGGAAAGATGACAGATCAGGCCAAACACACGTCCAAGAAGATCCTGATCATTTGCACACGAGCAGCTCAGCCTGCGTCCTTGTCGTCATACCACCATCAATTAAAAAGTCTTGATAATTCAGTGAGTGGTGACGAGACAAAGAGCCTTTTGTGTCAAAGGACACAGCCGTGCTTCCCTCTTCCTTTCTCTAAATCGAGTAAACTGCTAAATTAGTCCTGCTCTCAAGGAGGCCGGCCCTAACAAGCTGGGTCTTGAGTGTGACCTGTCTCGAGTAACACGGACACAGGGACAGTTAGGGGGTTAAAGAGGGGAGAGAGAAGAGGGGGTGCTGCTCACTATGGAGCATGAGTGACCGGCTAAGACGTCCAAAACAATGAATGGAAAAGAAGGAGGGGAGCCGGTCTGATCCATGACAGGAATACAAACTTTTCTTCCTTGTAACTTCTTGTTTAGACAAAAATATGAGCAGAAATTAAAAACATGTATGTTCAGATTAACTGGGCTTTAATCTCATCCTGTGGTGTTTTTAATGTCATGACATAAACAACAGGTTGACACCAGTTCGTAGAAAAGTGACAGCTGTTAAGTGGAAAGCTTGGGGGGATAAAAATAGATGGCATTTAGCTGAACCCTCCTTTTTTTTTTCAAACTAGATAAATTATGTAAAAGATGACAAAAAAAAAAAAAGACAAGTTGATTACCGGTACAGCACAGGAAAGCTAAATGTAGACACTCAAGAAAAGAGGCAGCACATGGGTGTAAACTCTCCACGCGTGAACGTCTCGAGTTCAGAGCTCCCGCCTCTGTTTGATTAGCAGAATGTCACCGACCTGAGACAACAGAAGACGACACACTCCCGGGGATACCCCTCCTTCAAAAACACACACACACATAAACACACAGAGACACAGGGGGTGGGAGCAGGTGATGAAACTTGTGCTTTCAATCAGTCAAGCCAACCAACACAAACACACTAACTCAGACGAGTCAACATGAGCGGTTAGAGTGAATATTCAGGCGCTCATTGAAGTAGATGAAGACAAACATGCACCTTTTTTAAAACAGCGGCTTTATTTTGTTGGAAATGACAAAAACAATCAAAGTGGTTTAATCTCCTACTGAGATTTCCCTTGACAACTCATGCTGTTGATTTATTTCTAACTATTTTCCACTTTGCATGTCTGCAAACACAACACAACAGCATGACTGTGGCAAACCGGGTCCCTCAAAGTAAGCTAAAACTGTCAACTTCCTCCTTCTGCCAGTCATGGAATTATTCCACCTCTCCCACTACACCGATAATGGCTACCTCAATCAAACTGCCTTAAAATAGTCAGTGGAATCAAAGTCACAAACGCCTCGGTAATTGCAGGGTTTCCAGCGAGCGGCAGGTTATAAAACTTTGATCCTTTTTTTTTTTTTTTACCCTCTCCAGCCGGTCTGTGAGAAACCAGGTGATCACTGTGTTAAGCAAGTCAGAAGAAACCCTCCTGCTTCCTACTGGGAATATTACCAGAGGATGAGGAGTACAGTGGTCATGCAGCTTTGCTGAGGGTCCTGCTTTTAGATGCAAAGAAAATCATCACAATCTCCTGGTTAGGGCCACAGCCCCCCACAGCCACACATTGGAAGAACAAATTGAAGGAAATCTTTTATATGGAGAGTATAACTGCAAGATTACAGTTAAAAAATGATCTTTTCCAGATAAGGTGGGCGCCTGTTGCTTCATTTCTTTTTGGCTAATTCTCTGATGGGCTGATCTGGGGTATACAGAATTATTATTATTTTCTTTGAAGTTTACTGTGAGGATCTATTCTTAAAAAAGAGCCAAGTAAAGCTGCTATCTACAGCCGGAGTAAACCTGGGAAAACACCAACCAATCAGCCTTTTTTGGGTGCCAAAATTTTAAACCATTCAAATCCCGTCCTGCCGTTCTGCCCGCCTCCTGCGCGTACATTTCCCCGGCGTGTACCCTGAGTCCCCGTCTCCTGCTGCTGCTTCCTCTGACTCTATTTACTGCCCCTCTCGATCGACCTCGGACCTGTCCCCTCTGACCCGATGAGGTGCTTTGCTCAGGACTGTAGTCCGGATCAGAGTCTAAAAAGCTCTCACCACGGGGGCTCTGACAAGCAGAAGAATGAATGACATTTAGTAAGTCCTACAGAAAATGTACATGTACTGTAGCGTCCGTCCGTCCGGACGCTGTAGTGATGACGAGCCGATTCGTGAACACGTTGATCTTTAATAACCGGTCAATGTCGGCCGTTACCACGCCAACCAACAAAGCAACAATCAATGTTTGAATGAATGAAGAACTTCTCCTCTTGTCTCTCCTCTCTCCACCTCACACTCTCTACACCTGACTTCACTGACTGTCAACACTGTAGAACATCTACACTGAACACGTTTAACAAACAGTAGAGCTGTTACAGTATTATATATGTGTTATAACTTTTCTCCTGATATCGTGTCACCAGTACAACTGGATAATGCTAGCATGACAGCTGTGAGTGCTAACAGCAGCCATGTTTGTTTGTGTTGTGTGAGCGGTGGGGGGGGGGCGTGGTTTTGGAGGAGCTCTGAGGGAGGAGGGGAGGGGTTAGATGGAGTCCTGAGGAAAAGCTACATTCAAATTCATGCTAGTTTTCCGAGACTGCCAACCCCAGTTTTAATTGTGTACTATCTATTTATTCATATATTTACTTCCTGACTATGGACTAGGTGTTTTCAAAAATCTTGTTTATATCTGTTTTGTCTCTGAGTCTGATGGCTGCCTTTTTGTTTTGTGATGTTGGCTGAGTCTAATAAAAACGTTTAAAAAAAAAAAGCAAGTCAGAAGGTTTTTTTTTTACGTGTGGCGGCTTTCGTAATAAATTGAAGCCACGGTCGATCGTTTAGCTCCAAAACAACATGGAGGATTTCAGAGGACGCAACCTTTCGTTTACTCTGGGTCAGAGTACACAGTGTGTGATAAGACTGATTACATGGCAATACAGCCATTTTGAAGGGCAGATCCTGAGCCTCCGAGCTATCTCACTAGATAGGGGTAACAGCCACAAGCTTACTCTACAGAACATCATCCCCCCATTTGAGATGTTTCATTGTACTCAGTGTGAAACTGTTATCCCCTTTGCTTCTTTACTTTATTGTCAGAGACGTATTTTCCCGTTTTGTCATCAGCACACTACAATAGAGCGACTTCTCAGAAAAACGACACCAAGGTGTTTACAAAGTTGTAAAAGGGACTTGTGGCATTCTTAAGATCTCTGACTGGAGATTGAGATCTATTTGATGGCACTTCCCTGTCGTCAATTCATAGACATGTGGCGACACATTCAAGTATGTGACTATTCCTCCTTTGTGTAGACTTTGACCTTATATAATAAAATAAATGTAACAAGTAGGTTAGGTGCTGCTGGGGTTTAGCGTCAGGATTATATGACTAGAACAACACATGATGATGTGACTCACGTTATCAGGTGTCACATGAACTTGTTGTAAATTTCAGTGCAGGAACCGTGAAGGATTCAAGTGTTTTTTGGATCTTATTTTGAGGTTTAAGGTAGGGCTGGGCAATAGGGCCTAGAAATAAAATCCCAGATTTTTTTTTTTACAAAAAACTCAATTTAGGATTTTAATAGATTTTGTGTTTTTCTCCTGAAAATAGTAATAAAAGCAGTATAACTTTCAGCTTGAAACAAAGCAGTACAACTTAAAGAGACTGAATTTTCCATCTCACGAAAATAAGCATTTCTTTGACTGTGATATTAAGCACCATGAACCAAAACTACTTCAAAAAAGTGAAAATAAAAGTACCTCCTCTGGAAAAAAATGTGTCTTTCTTTAGAATTATTCTCCTTGAAAACTAAATTCATTATGCTATTGCTGAAAAAAAGATCAATTTTCCCACTGGGATAGATGAAGTGCAAATATATCTTTCATCAAACTTCACATTTTTGCAAATCAATAAAGAGTGTCTCCTATATCCATGAAGATATATACAAATCAAGTAAACTGCATCACATGTAAGCAGAGGTACAGGTCATAAGGTGTGTGGTTTTCATCTTCAGTTTAAAAATATTTTTTTCCTTAAATATTAATATATATATATATACAGCGGAGTAAATTGATTTATTGTACAGCCCTAGGTTTAGGGTAGGTTATTGTTTGTATATTTTTTGTGGTGTTATTTTTTGTTGTTTGTTTACAATAGGGTTTATTGTGGGATCAGTTAATTCGGTTATTTACAGGTCATGTATTAGGAGCGGGGATATTCTGTTCATTTAGGCCACCTGTTTTCTTTAATTGGAGGTAGAGAGAGGGCGGTGTGCTGGGTCTGCATACTTTTTGTCGACCGCTTATTTTCGCTATCTTCTTTTAAGCACTTTGCCCGATGTTCCCTGTGAGCTGAGGAGAAGGAGGCAAGGACGACATGCTGGTGTTGAGGTGCAAGCTAAAAAAAGACGACATCGACCTGTCCTTCCACCCACTGTTATGGGGAATGTAAGATCTATCTACGATAAGGTGGACGAGCTAACCCAGCACCAGAGTAGCATCATGCTAACAGAGCTAACACCGGACACGAACGCCACATTTGAAGGATTTCACCTGCAGGATACAGGAGAGCAAGACTGAACTAACTGGGGAAGAAGGCCAGCTAAAGTCCTGGACCCTGTGGAGGTGGTGGCTGACAGGAGAATTATGGCCAAGCTGTCGTCTCTGATGAACATTTCTTTTCTATATATATTCTTGTTGGAATTCTTGTACTGTACACCTTTTTGTTTGCTGCTGTAACTCCATGAATTTCCCCGTTGTGGGACGAATAAAGGAGTATCTTATCTTATCATGAGTTGATTATCCTTTTTCGTTAATAAGAGGTTAACCTTACTTTTTTGTGCATTAGTGATTTCTGCTTTTAGCGCGTCTGACACTTAACTAGGCCCAACTTCAGCCTCTCAGCGGCTTTTGGCTCTCCATAGTCGCTACATTCAGTTTCAAGTTTTCAGCGAAAATAATCACAAAAACGAGACACTCTGACTCCAATAAGAAGTGAAGTGACACTGAAACTGAAGTACAAGAGAACTTGAAACCACAGTGTAACACTATCCATGTAACGTACAACATCTCTGAGGTATGTTTCAGCAATGCAATAACTCAATGACAGTCCTCAACTCAAAATAATGCAACAATATTGCAAATCCGTGTGCTTTTTAAAGCCGTTTCACGTCAGCAATGATAACTGCATCACTGGGTATCCACAAGGCTTATTTATAGTAATGAATGTGTGTAAACTTAGCAGACCCTCGTCTATCCTGGGAGGCAGCAGGAGTCACCCTCCAGAGAGGCTCCTGTATGTTTGCTGTACATGTACAGGAGTGTTCATGCTACAACTACAAACAGCAGATGGTTTGACCTACAACACGACCATGGAGGGTTGTGGCTTCAAAATAAAGGCGCCTCCACAATCCTCTTTTCTCTGTCCCTGGATTTCAAGCTCTTCTCGACTTTGTCTTTAACAACTGACAAGCAGAAAAGAAAAGACGTGTCAGTCTACGTTAATGTCACAACCCCTTTTCCAAATATACACGTAAACCTCGGCTCTCACAATGAATTTTAGATGAGGTTTCTTCAGTTGGGTAAATAGGAAAGTGACAGGTTGCAGGGGAAAGAGACTGTGGAGCCAGACACTTGAAACAACATAAAGTGCACGACGATCTGTTCAACAACAACATGTAAAGTGCATAAAATGGATAATACAGGTCTTTTTCCTACACCCTGGCATTGTTTGGAGAGTGCTCCATATCTGGGACAATCTTGTGATAATCCATTACATCATGTGCTTAGCTAGTAGCTGCCCCGTGTAGCCTCCCAACCTCTGCTGCCATTCATGTAGCATTCATATTATGAAATACTGGACAACTTGTACAAGATATTGTGTCTTAAATTAACAGTGACAACAACGTAGGGGACACCTGGGACAGTTGGGCTGAAGGGAGAGGTTGCAACAAGTCTTGTTCCTCCAATCAGAAGCATGTTAGAATGATGGCACTTGTACTGCACATGCTCAGTTGCATGGTCCTCCCACCAGGAAGACAGAGGACACATGCTGCTGCTGCATGGACTGAAAACTTGACAGAGGTCTTTGGCATGGAGGTGATTTTTTTTCCATGTTGAATTATTCTAAACGTACTCGTTGAGGTCCGACACAGTGAGCACATGTCAGAGGAAGTGTGTGTACCAAGCACATGATGTTCTGTCATGCCTGAATGAGATTTGTTTATTTAATAAAGAGAGGTTTGATTCAATTTAGATACATCTAAACTGCTCTAATTCCACAGTCACACGCTAATGTATGGGGGGATTAAAAAGCATCTGAAACATCTGTACGTTGACTTAAAGTTGGCTGATATTCAATATTAAAAAAATAAATAAATGTGATGATAAATTGCATAGAATACCAAATGATCATTTTATAAATTGTTTATTTTATGATCAAATTTTCAGACCATTATATTAAATGAAAACGGTTGAAGAATAATTTGCTTTTTGAGAATAAAAGGGGAAAAAATATTTTAAAATATTGTTTATCTGCCGCCGCTTCTGATTTTTTTGTTGCAAAATAAAAAAAATTACATTAAAAATAAATATTATATCAACAATGTCATATCAAATCAATTGTAGATGATAAAGTTAAATCGAAGAAAGATGTGATTTTAAAATATTTACAGTAAATGTGGTTGGTCTAGTTAAATTATATGGAAGCCCAAAGTGGACAAGCATCCTGACTTTTTTTATCCACTATTTTTTTCTCTCACATTGAGGGACTTTATTCAACTTTACAGTCTTTAGCAGAGCTGTTTATTTTCTTTATTATAACAGATTAATAACTCATTAACTTATGACACCATTACTTGTTTTCTTGTGGTAGCTAGTTTCATTTTTGTCATCTAAAAAACAATAAAATAGGCCGCTCACTCTGCTACGCCAGACCACTGCTACTGCCCACGCTAATGAGGTGAGTTAGCCTACTTCTGTTTGTTTTGTGCTTTTTCAACTCAGGAGTTATGAGTTATAATCATCTGAAGTTGTGGTAGTGAAGATAAATAATACAATAAGTCAGTTTCTACCTTATCAAGGGAAATTAAATAAATGTGATGTATGGATGCATGTCCACTTTGAGCTTCTGTAGTAATCAGTGGTGGAGCCAGGCAGTTTGACTTGGGTGGCCAAACTGGGGCACTGACTGTTAACTTCTTTTTCTACAATAATTTTTAAAATGTTGTATTTTTGTAGATTTCTAACCTCAACATTGAAATGTAACTCGACAGAGTATCAACATTTAAATCTGCTGAACTGAACTCTTTATGGACTCAAAACAAAGATGACTGTCCAAAGTCAAAGCATCAACAAAAACAATATTCAAATGCAAAGAAACTACTGTCTCTGCAGGTTGTTGAAACACAACAACGCAACAGCTGATTTCAATATAAGTAATGCCTCTGACATGGCAAATAGCCAATCATGTTTAAGAATTTCAGGGTGGCCAATCAGTTTTCAGAGGCGGCCATGGCCACCCCCTGGCTCTGCCACTGGTAGTAATCATCTCTTTTTGGTATGGATGATTAGCAGAGAGTTGTCAGTTCTATGCATATTAATGCAGTTGATTTAGTCCAGCAGTTCCCAAGGGTCACAAGATCTTCCAAAAATAAACAACAACAAAAAGATCTTAAGCGGCACAAAAGTAGTCAAATGTGTGGTAGTTGTCATGTTTTTGTATTGACCTATTACTGTGTATGCAAAGCAGTGAGCAACACTGAACTACCTTGAGGGACAGTGAGAGTCACCAGTCTCTGTTATTGTGGGGGTCAAAGGCTGACAATTTTGGAAACCCCTGGTTTGGTTAGCTCCATGGGTCAGTGAAGGTAAACGCACAGCTAGTGTTAGCATAACATTTAACTCCCAAAGACTAATGTTGGAATTCTACTTTCACACATGAAACTACTGTCTCTGCAGGTTGTTGAAACACAACAACACAGTAGCTGATTTCAATATAAGTCATGCCTCTGACATGGGAAATAGCCAATCATGTTTAAGAGTTTCAGGGTGGCCAATCAGTTTTCAGAGGTGGCCATGGCCACCCCCTAGCTCTGCCACTGGTAGTAATCATCTGTTTTTGGTAAGGATGATTAGCAGGTAGCTGTCAAATTTATACATAGAAATGAGGTTGGTTCAGAAAAATAAACAACAAAAAGATCTTAAGCTGCAAATTCCATTATTGTAGTAAATACACAAAAGTAGTAAAATGTGTTGTAGTTGTCATGTTTTTGTATTGACCTATTACTGTGTGAGCAACACTGAACTACCTTGAGGGACATTGAGGGTCACCAGTCACTGTTATTGTGGGGGTCAAAGGCTGAGAAGTTTGGGAAACCCTGGTTTAGTCCATAATACTGCCTGTGTAAGAGAAATCCCCAAATGTGTGTTGCATCTGTCCCCAGTCTCCCCTATTCAACACCCTACTTCCACTACAACCTGAGAAACTGCACGGCAAACAAAGGCTTTTACATGAACACATGAAAAACATGAACACAAAAGCAAACTTAACCAGCTTTGAAGCTTTCTGAGACATAAATCACCCCGGACATGAAACAGCAGCACACAATAGCTGGTTTCAATATAAGTAATGCCTCTGACAATTTCAGAATTTCAGGGTGGCCACTGGGGTGGCCAATCAGTTTTCAGAGGTGGCCATGGCCACCCCCTGGCTCTGCCACTGGTAGTAAGCATCTGTTTTTGGTAAGGATGATTAGCAGAGAGTTGTCAGTTTTATGCTTATTAATGCGGTTGGTTTAGTCCAGCAGTTCCCAAAGTGGTTGCAAAGGGTCTTCCAAAAAATAAACAACCAAAAGATCTTAAGCTGCTTATTCCATTATTGTTGTAAATACACAAAAGTAGTAAAATGTGTGGTTATTGTCATGTTTTTGTATTGACCTATTACTGTGTGAGCAACACTGAACTACCTTGAGGGACAGTGAGGGTCACCAGTCTGTTATTTTGGGGGTCAAAGGCTGATAAGTTTGGGAACCGCTGGTTTAGTCCAAACACTCCCTGAGGAAGACAAATCCCCAAATGTGTTGCATCTGTCCCCAGCCTCCCCTATTCGACACCCTACTTCCACTAAACAAAGGCTTTCACATGGAGTCTCATGAAGAGGGGAAAAACATGAACCCAAAAGCAAACTTAACCAGCTTTGAAGCTTTCTGAGACATGAATCACCCCGGACTCGAGGCTGCTGCTGCTGCTGCTGCTGCTGCTGCGCTCAGAAGCATTACCACACTGAGAGGAACACAAAGTTACGCGTAATGACGTGGACAATTGCACAACACATCCCGACACACGGGACTCGTTGTGAAGTTATTCATGCCCCGGATAATTAACACGAATGGTTTTGAGCTTTTAAATGGGAGTTCATGATAAGCTGTGTGAGGTTAACCAGTGTTAGCCCACCCAACAGTGAGGGAGAGAGAGAGAGAGAGCAGCGTTAGCTCCATGGGTCAGTGAAGGTAAAACGCACAGCTAGCGTTAGCATAACATTTAACTCCCAAAGACTATTGTTGGATTCTACTTTCACACATGAAACAGCAGCTTTTCTCTGTGTCGTTGAGTACCCACCTCTGCTCGTGTGGAATAACACACAGAAGTGGAGTTAACAGTAGCTAGCTTGGCCACATGCTGTCGCTTGATCTGCCATGCTGTCTGCTCTAAGCAAAGTCACTTGACCACATTTACTTTTAGCTTGTTCGGGGAGACACACACCGCGTTCAGTCGAAGGCGAAACAACCTCTCATATGATTTTTAAAAAAAATGTATATTAATGACTCACAATCATCCACGGCGTGCCTCGGTCCGGAGTCCTTAAAGACGCGCGTGTGTGCGCAGTGTTTTATTCAGATGTCTGTCTCACACAGTGTCAGAGATCAGATCAGCAGCTGCTTCCTCCATACACGCAGCGCGCGGATCACACAAGCGCACAAGCAACGCTACCAAAACCCCTAGCCGTCGTCATAGCAACAGGCCCTACTTCAGCCAATCACAGCCCCTCCCCTCCTATCTCCCCTGGCAACTGCCGCAGCGCAGGAGCTCCGCGAGCGCGCACGCGATCCTGTTTTTTTTTTTTTTTTTTGCATCGCGCGCTGTGCTTTCACTTTTATCACCAGCTGCTTGTAACGTAACACACAGAGAGAGAGGAGGGAACCAGGAACACATTCACACACTTATACAGAGTCTTTATTCTCATTTAGTGACTTTAAATGAATCAAAGTGTTCATGTTATTAACCCACAAACAAATACTTATATTATTTAGGCTGCACACACACACACACACACACACACCTCGGGGCGGAGAGAAAGGATGTGTCACCACACCCAGCCCCGTGACGATATGGACCCTCAGCAGGGCCCCTCCTCAACAGGGATTCAAGGGGTTAACATTAGTTGTATACGCGCAACAGACACATGCTGGCTGATGCCTGAGCAATTAGACAAAGCAAAGAAAAAGGGGTGAGGAGGAGAAAAAAGAAGAGCTTGGGTGATGTACTTTTGCAGTTGAAGATATTATTTAATCAATGATTCAATCAATCAGTCAATCAATCAATCAATTAATCAATTAATCAATCAATCAATCAGTCAATCAATCAACCTTTATTTATGATTGCAAGAACAACCCTTATTTTCAATAATAATAATAATAATAATAATAATAATAATAAAAATAATAATAATAATAATAATAATAATAATAAATAATAATAATAATCAAAAATAATAATAATAATAATAATAAAAATAATTTGTTGTCCATTATAGTAGAATTATCGACAAAAATAGTAGCTAAACTTGAAATAAAACCTTGAAATAGAAAATGTAATGAGTTTTCTGCCTTTCTTTTTGCGGGATGATTCCTAAGTTTAGGGTTAGTGAACAGTTAATTATCAAAAGCATCAGTAGCAGAAGGTTATTTCATAAGGGCACAGGAAACACAGCCACATGCCCATATAGGTGTAGGCTACTTTTCTCCAGACCAGCTAAATGAAGCCACATTAAATCACTTTGAGGGACAGTGGGGGTCCCAAGTCTTTGGCATCTATATTTTGGGGGTCGTAGGCTGAAAACTTTGGGAACCCGGGCCTTACATCATTAAAACAAACACAGAGTTTAAGTAAACAACAATAATAAAATACAGTTTAAAAAGTGTTAAAAGAATGGACTGTGGAGTTGTGGTCAGATGGAGTAAGCCTGTCTAAACAGATGAGTTTTATAGACCAGTATTGCAGAGGTCAGGTGGGAGAGAGTTCCAGAACTGGGGAGCAGAGCGGCTGAAGGTGGATAACAAAGAGTTATAAGAAGCAAAAGAGAGATTGATAATAAAGTGTTAAATGTGCCCATATGTTACATCAAATATAATGTTTAAGATACAGCCTAAAGTAAGTTCAATGATTACAATGGGGGGGATGAAGTACAGTTATGTAAAGAGTTTTAAATAGATGTTGGGAAGTTTAACATCCAATCTTTATAAATGTCCAAAATGTATTGGTGCATTGACTTCAAGAGGATGCTGTTTTGGTTCCAACAGTGAGAAGCAGCATAACAAAAAGCACTTATTCCAATTTCTGAACATGCAACAGTAAATGATTTAAAGAGTGTGTTTGATAAAGCCTATCAAGTAGGATAGCAATTTTCCTATCACTATGCAAGTGTGAAAACCCAAATTGCACATACCTGCTACTCACAAAATGTGCTGTTATATGAGAAAAGTGTGCTACAACAGGCCTGGTTTGTGTCTTTTCAAGGCTATCTGATGAGTGACGCTTTCCCAGCCAACCGACTTCACACCAAACCGTAACTTTCACATAGCAGTGATACCTTACTCATCTCGGCCACTCCATTTCATAAGCGTACAGGAGTAGCTCTCTGTGTATTGATCTAATAGCCTCTCTGTTTGCTTTTAACTGTGTATAAACCTCGAATACCTGCCAGGCAGCAGTGCAGGAAATTCTTCTGCACCTGTGTCGACGCACACCCTTGTTTTCCTCCTTCTTTTAACTGGACAAACAGGCTCTGCAGCAGCGTAATGTCAGTGAATACCTGAAGTATACTGTGGAAAGTACACAAGTCAAAACAATTAAGAGCACTGACGTAGTTGAATGTTTTATAACTTTAATGGTATGGCCTTGATAAACTTGTGTATGGCTGTGTTTTTACAGTGCAACATGAGAGATCCCTGCAGAAATCATCACATGGATTTACAAATCTAACCTTTATGGAAAACTTTGAGTAAGTACATCACTTTATTTTCTGAAGTTTTTAATAATACAACATTTAAATTGCTTCTAAAATAACTTTTAGACACCAATCCAGATTCATAGTAAACAAGATGTGTCATTAGAACTTTAGGTTCTTGTAAAAAAAAAAAAGTAGGGCCTATAGTCTTGTTGATTCTTGTATTTCCTGAAGTGGTTTGTATTTACACTTTAAAGAGAAAGATGTGTGGAATGAATGCATACTCAGGTAAAATTTAACAAAGTGCATTATTGTGTTTGTTCAGTCTATAGAGATATACAGCCTCACAATCTGACTTTTATCTTCAACCAGATGTGGAATTAAGAACATTGTTCCTTTAATATGTTTTGTTGAATATATCTGTGCTTTGTTTGTTAAAGCTGGGGTTGGTAGTCAGATTTAGATACACTTTTTGTTATACTGGTTCAAATGATCTTTATGTCCCGATGGCAATCAATACATAATGTGTTCTTTAAAAAAGAGTGGAAAAAAAGCTGCTATCTACAGCCGGAGTAAACCTGGGAAAACACCAACCAATCCCTGCCATTAGGGCCCAATTTATGAAACCAATCAAATCCCTTCCTGCCGTTCTGCCCGCCTCCTGCGCGTCAGTTCATGTTTGTTTGTGTTTTTAACTTTCACTATGATAATGTTTTGGTGTTTTCTTACCGCTGAGTGAGACATGAGTTGACATAGTGCAAAACACAAACGATGTGCTGAGGACCGGTTTTGAATCAGTCACGATCATATGGTCGCGAATCAGCGGCGCTCATGCATGTGAGCAGGGGCGTCGTTTTGGAGGAGCTCCAAGGGGGGTTAGAAGTCCTGAGTCCTGAGGAAATGCTACATTCAAATTCATGCTAGTTTTCCATGACTACCAACCCCAGCTTTAAGTATTATAGTGTGATACTGAGTTTACATTTTGTTGGTTGGTAAAGGTGCAAAGGTCTTAAGAATGTAATTAAATATGGTAACTTTCTTGTTTTTTTAAAGATATATTTTGGGGCTTTTTTGCAGGACAGGACTGCTGAAGAGAGACAGGAAATGTGGGGAGTAGAGAGTGTGGAAAGACATGCAGTAAATGGTCGACTAGCCGGGAGTCAAACCGGCGACCTCTACGCCGAGGGCTATAGCCTCTATGCATGGGACACTTAGACTGCTAGGCAACCAGCGCCCCAAATAAAGTAACTTTCATTAATCCAACAAACAAGTGTAGCAAAGAGCATGATTGTTTGCTCAGTGTAAGAAGTCAGATAACCAGTGTTAAAGTCCATACAGTAAAAAATATACATCTACAAAATCTAACTTTAATGGTGAACTTGGTGTTCCCTTGAAAAAACACTCTCATGTTTTCTGCTATATGTCTGTTTATCTGTTCTTTGCTTCATAAACATTAGGCTGCTCCAGTAAATATCCTGTTTATCTCTTCTTGGTTTGTTTAAGTTCATTGTAAATGGAAACACTTGTGCATAATTGATGACTACAAAGACGTAAAAAAAATGACGTTAAAGAAGAAAGTGATAAAGTGATTTATCAGTGGTTGCAGGGCATCATTGTATTCATTCATTCATGGTTTTCAAGCTCAGCTGAGGTTGCTGTGGCATCATTTTCCTGCAACACTGAGCTATTATTAGGGCGGGCATGCTGTGTAGACTCTGCCCCATTTTTCCCTTCCTGTACAACTCCTCAGAATGTCGAAGTTGCAAAGCTAGCAAAGGAAAGAGAGGAAGAAAAAGATGCATCAATCACAGGGACACAGTTGATTGAGGATGCCTTGAAAAGACAGATCCATTAGTGTGTGTGCCTGTGATGGTGCTAATCTGATTGTAAAACTGTTAGGGCTAAAATAACATGCCCCACTGACCACCATAAGATGTGTTCATAACAGCACTGCAGCATTACCTGAACAATATAATGCGCTTTCTTGTATGATTGCTTGTATGGGACTTTGGGAACCATTTGTTTTGTGTCATGAAACAATAACAGAGAGAGCATTGTGAGAAATATGTTGGTTCAACAATAGCTGCGGATAACAAGAATAAACAGCTCACTTCAGATGAGGTGAAGAATAGCAGGATTGCAGACTATGAGAGGAGTTCATGTAAGGCAGTAAAGTGGTCCTGATGAAGGGATGAACAATGAGGAAGCTGGCCCATGATGGAGAGTAGTGACCGGGCATGAATGAGAGTGCAGTGTGTCTTTGCAGCCAAGCCTATGGTGGCACAGCGGTCAGGAGGCCTGCTGCTTTAATGGTCCATAAATCTGTGTGGACTGGCTGGTCTGATGCCGCCCCAGTGAGACCCTCTCATGCGGAAAATGAATCAGACCATTTTTACGGAGCGCAAGTGTGGAAGCTCTCACCCTCCCCTGCTGCCAGCGAGCCGATAAGAGCTGCCGCACACGCACGGCACTCCATTTCAGCAGGTCTGGAGCTCATAAAACTCTCTATTAGTGACAACCCTTGTTTGTGTGCTCCCCTTCATTCAATCAGTCCTCCTGCCTTTGTTGTTCCCTCTCTGTTCCCTTTCTTTTTCTCTCTCGTTGCACCTAGCTTTGGTTTCTGGAATGAAAACACTGATGCTGACAGTTTGGTACAGAGACAGCAAAGAGAAAAAAAATTATAAAATAAATCGCATTCCAGGAGAAAGTGCAATGATGCCCTAGATTTACGATGATCTGTCAAACACATACACTGAATAAAATCAATTACATATTTGAAAATCAATACTTTGGGGTGTCTGATGTAGCTAGCTGCTTTGAGAAAGGCATTAAAGCTATACCCAGGCTAAGACCTTCTTTTCTATAAGCTCACAAACAGCCCCTTTTACACAGCCTGTTCAAGACAGTAGAGTAGCACCTCTGCGGTCACTGTATATATCACAGAGGCGATGATGGCGGTGATGGTGGGGCCAAGTTGTTCCACCGCTGATCTGAAATCAGAAGGATTTCATACAGCCAGTTAAAGGTGCAATATTTATGCCCCTGTATCGTCTCACTTTCATGACTGCCTCTGAGGCGTGATGGTGGGACCACTTGCTGGATCGGAGGAGGCGTTACAGAGGCGAGACATGGATCACTGTGAGCCAGCAGAGCAGTCAGGGCAGAACAGCACTGTGTGTGCGTGTGTGTGGAGCCCCAGCTGTGTGTTTACCTCTGTAAGGCTTAATGTAAAAGTACAAAGAGTGACGGCAGGGCTTCATTACAGTGTGGTGGCAGAGCAAGATGGGCTTAAGTTTAGAGTCTGAGCAGTCACCTGAGACACTGAAACTGAGCTGGAGCAGAGATTCATCATCCATGAAAAGATTGTTGTCTGCATCATCAGACAATCGGCCTATGGGCCACCATAATGGCAGATGAGCAAAATCCCCTGACTGGACAATACTGCACGGACTATAAACAGATACCAGGACCCTTTCAACACCAAAATCTTGACCCTGTTCTTCAGATTCTGCATTCAAATGCAGATATCTGCAGACAGAGTCTCATTAAACACATGCTAAGTATTGCACCTCCACCTCTTCCTTTCTCCTCTCAAGATTCCTCCCTTTCTCCTCCTTGGTCTCATGCATACATGCAGGAAAATGGTGTTGCCTAATGATACGCCGAATATATTCTGGTTTAGTTTAGGCATAAGGGACTGTGATGACACCCAAAATATTTACCAGTGTGCACAATCTGGCAAACAGTTGACCATTATTTTCCCCTACTTAGTTGCCCTCTCTGTATCTTGGATAGGTGAGGGGATTGTAGAGTGTAGCAACATTAAAGTCACCTTACTGGTCCTTGCAGAGGCTTCACATGCAAGCATCACCTGCAGTTGTTATGGGAGCGAGACTGACAGCCTACCAGCACCCTGAGCTAATTAGTTTGAACCTCCTTTGAAATGCGAAGTGGGAGAGTCATCAGGAGAATTGTGACGTAGATTAAAGAGTGCAGAGAAATGCAGGCAGAAACAGGCAGATGTGTGTGCACACACTTGCACTGAGAGCTCTGTTACTATGGCATGTAATGTTCTTTGATAAGTCTGGTCAGAGTGGTTACTGGTTAAACAGGTAGTATTTGCATTCTCTCCTGGGAAGAGAGGGCAACATCAACTGCCTGAGAAGCTGCCAGAGGCTTCCTGCTGTGCACAAACACGCACTGTAATTCAAGATTTTATCACCCTACAAGGAGGGAAAACTGCTGTAGTCCACAAAACGCACAGCAGACGGCTTTTATTTATCCAAAAGTGCTGCTCAGTAAATACTCAGAGGCCAAAAATACAACATAGCAGGTAAAACAGTGTAAACATTACTTCCCCGCACCCTCTAACTGTCAGCAGATCAACCAGGCGTGGTCAACTTGTTTCAGATTCAACACTTTCTTTGTTCTCCAGGTTTTGTTTTCCCTGGAGGTTCTCCCGGCTTCAGCCCGCAGTTATCCTGAGCCGAGGAGTGTGTTTGCCTACAGAAGCCTTTGTTTGACCATCCTTTCTGCTTATGAATTGTGTCAGCAGTGTGCTCATGGTGTGTTATCTGTCAGCTGATAAGTGCCTCCTTTAATGCACGGGCAATAAAAAGCTCGACATGTAGGGCAGGGGAATGATCTTTTCAACAGTCAAACAAATATCCTGTAATTCTGTATTGATTCAGTCTATTTGTCAAGGTTAGTCTGGGCAGATGCTTGTATAAATAGACATATGTGTTCATTTGCTCCGGCGGAGGATTAAGTGTGTCAGCGATGAACTGAGGACAGTATATAATTAAATTAAAGCTTGATTTAATGTAACCCAGATGTTTAATGAGTTGAGAATATGCAGGTATAGCTGCAAGGTAAGATATGTATTTTTTCATTCTGATTTTTTTCCCCCACAGTTGAAGTATTCAGGGTTTAAAAATAATGAATTTGGAGGGAAAAACATAAACAAATCCACAATAATGACATAAAGTTTGTTGTTGTATAATGATTTAAAAACTAGCATGCTTAGTTTTACCTTAAACAACATACATTTCTTCAACTAAAAGACAATAAAACACATAAATAATAACTAATAATGAGTCTCAGGGTTTGAAAAGGCAGCTTACATTGACTTTATTTGCATTTTATAAGATAAAAAGTATGAATTAAATGAAATAATGCCTCATGTTGAAAGCATTCTATATTGTGTATTAAGGTTCTTTTGGCTTTTGACATTATGTTAGATATATTAGTTAAGAATTTATATTTTTTATTTGCCGAAAGCAACTAATGGAGCAAATTGAACTCCTTGAACTAAGCTATTGATCAAAGTTTCTGACCCTTTGTAAGAGAAGCAGGGAAAACTAAAGGCTGTTTGGTCACTGAGTGGATAAATCAGTCCCTACCAGTTCATAAAGAAAACATGACAATATGTGCTCAGTAATCAAAGAGATAAATGGCTACAAAATGCTTATCAACTAACAAACACAGAAACAACTGTCTTTCATCTTCGGCAGAACCAAAGCAAGGGCGTTGCTCAAAAACACTTAACCCCCCAGCAAGCTGTGACACCAGGGCTCCTAATTTGTGTGCATAATTAGTTCAAAAGCCTTTTGTCTGACAGGGTCACTCATGTTTAAAGGCTCAACCACCCCCACTAAACTTGATAATCATATTGATTATAAATAGGACATGGATATAACGGATGACTGGCTACGTAACTGCATTTATCCACGGCAGCACGGTTTCAGGTATCAGAGTAGTCATTTAAAGGCCCAACACATCATGCAGGATAGAACAAGAGCCTGATTTGAAAACATTATCAAAAAGAATCTGGAGAGTTGGTTCAGTAAAATAGGACAGGGTGTTATGGACAGCTATCACACATTAATGTAGTAAAGGCTGGACTTTAATAATAACTGATGATTGGACCTTAAGGGCCTGTGTCCTTTAAAGCCGTTTTGCGCCGGCAGCGCCCACAACCTCAATTTCAGAGCGCTTCTCACCGGCCCTTACTGTTGCTTGGTTACAAAAGTTTTCCTGCAGCACTTCTGCTTCTCTTAGTAGTGACTGTTAAGTCTGCTTTAAAAAGCTCTGTATGCTTGATATATGCTTTCATTCAATGGCATTAGAAGACAATATGATAGAAGTTGTTTCACAGCATTAGCAGCAGCTCGAGATCTGGAAATTGTGCCTTGAAAAAAACAAGTGTGGCTGCAGATTCTCCTTTGCTCAGACCTCTGTCGTTATTATTGACTCATGAGCCAAAAGTTGAACTATTTCAAGCTGAGAATGCTGTGAGCAATAAAATCATCTGAGGTTGCTGGAAAACATTGAACTGCATTTGGTTTGAGCAGAAAATAGGCAAGTTTGTAGTTCAATTCATTCTGAAATAAGCAAAAATCAAATGTTTTAAGCAGATGATCAATAATTCCAATGCCATTAAACTGCATGATACAAGCTTCTCCCAAACTTTACAGACAGCCTCATCTGTGTACCTGACTTCCCTGTCACCAAACACACAGCACTCAACTTTGTTCTTTTAGTTGTTCCTTTTATTGCTCTTTCTCCTCTCTTTATTGACCCTACATCAATGCCATCTCATTGCACTTTTTAGCACACTAAAACGGCATGACTCCCATATAAATCCCTTCAAATGGCCCAGCTACACAAGACACCACATGCAGAGGCAATTGAATTAACCCATTGATCCCTGGCTGTTCTATTGCCAAGCTAAGTTTTGTTATTCCGCCTTAATGACTGCTTTTTGCAGGCAAATGAACACTTATAGTCAATTAATTGTGAGTTAGAAGGAGAGTAAAAGAAAGACAACCCACTCTGAGTTGTACCTGGAGTTTAAAATCCTCTCTCAGACGTCTGGGGAGAGATCTCACTGATGACTTGACCGAAAACAACAACACAACACCAAAAAGCTTTGTTCATTGACACTCCCTTATCTTTTCACAGCCTCTGGTCCTCCCCGCCTCGCCTTGGTCACAAACGCACTTTATCTTGTGGGACAATGGTGGTCTTGTGCCCAGCAGTATCGTCTGGCACTACCAGCTCAGTAGTGGGCTATGACACGTATGAGAGGTTGCTAATGTTCCTCCAGCAATATGAACGACTGTGTGCTGTAGAACCAGTGCAGTAATCTATCTTGATTCAGCTTTTGAATATAAGTTATCACAATTTGACATGGATTTTAATGCAAAGTTGAAAAGTATCAAATGAGAAATGTGCACTTGTAAAGAGAGAGTTGAAACACTGCTGATCCTTCCCCAGGATTAGCCTTCCTCAGTTTGTAGATGCAAGAGTTAGGCTAACCCCATGTTATCTCAAATATTTGTTTAAATTGAAACAATATTTGACTAGAAAAAATATTGAATCAACTGTAATACCTGGAAAAGTTGTGAAGTTGTGAGATCTGTTTCTGTAGTAGTAGACTAGTTGTGGGAGTAGTTTAGGGTTGCCACCTTGGATTTGGGGAAAAAAAAGGGACACTTGACCAATTGTTTGGGGTGGAGGGCTCGGCCACTATTACCAGTTCAGACTGACCACATGAACATCAAATACAGACATAGGACACTGGTAAGCTCTGCCGCTGCAATCTTGTCTTCTTCTGGTGAACCTTTTTTGGTAATAAAAGTTGCAATGGCTGCCTGTTTTTGTTTGTTTGATACCACAGCTTGATGCTTTTTTGTTTGTGCATGGATTTCCAATGCGTCTTTCCCTTCATATTTTATGGCGATTTTCGCCGGACTCAAAACGCACGTGGCGGAAACCTGTCTCCCTGGGTCGGCCGTACCCGTTCAAACTCTGACAGTGTCGCCCAGTCAGGATTGTAACTATATATTTTTTTCGTGCTGGTGGCTTGCATGGATTTGCTCCATCTCCTTCCTCGTCAGTTGTCTCTCCTCCCATTTCAAATGGAGACGCCAAAAGTTGGTAAAAAAGAAGACCTCCGGCGCGGAGTATGTCCGTCAATTCAGCTTGCTGTCTCTCTTTGGTCATGTTTCCCCTTCCTGCTTGAGCCGCTTTGAGCGCTAGGGCGCATGTGTGACGTACGCATAGATGGTAAGAAAACTTTTAAGACAACTTTTAAATTGCCGCAGAAGCACGGGGAACCTTTCTAGACTACAGAACGAGTAGTTAGTAGTCAGTAGTTAGTAGAGTAGTTAGCAAGCTAGCAATTTAGCTAACTACAATGTCAGCAAGAAGTAAGCTAACAGATTCATAATGCTGAAACTGATATCTACAACTGATAAACGTTGATATTAGCTGTCTCATTGTTTTAACAATTAACATTTATTTATCTATTTATTTCCTGTATTAATCTGATCTTTTTAACTTTACCTTATTTCTAACTTTTCTTTATACTCCTACTTATTTGATAAATTTTACTGTACTGATTTATTTTATTTTCAAGAATTATATTCATTATCATGTTTTTTATAATTGTACCATTGCTGTTGTTTCTGCCTCTCTGTTATTTTGTGAAGCACTTTGGGCTGCATGTTTGTATGAAAGGTGCTATATAAATAAAGTTGAGTTGAATTGAGTTGAGTTGAGAATGTTAAAAAAACTCTGTAAAGTTGTAAGAAGTAGTTGTGACAGTCTCCAGCAAGCTAGCAGTTTAGCCTAATACAAAGAAAGCCAAAAGTAGGCCAGTGGTTGTATTGCTGAAACTCCTAAATATCATTTAACTCATATTAATTTAACATTTCTAAAGATAGTTTGGAGTTATTAAAGATTGAAATGGGTAAGTTAGATAAGTAATAAAGCTACTGAATCAGATGTAACATCAGATGTTGTTGTTTGTGATGTTTAATGGACTACAAAATGTGTTGTTTCAAGTCCTGATTATCTCTCATATTTTCACTGTCCAGTGTTTTGTTCAGTGGCTGGTTAATCAATCATAAAAGAGCTCCCCACTCTGAGCATGACGTAGGAGAGAAATGTCCCCCTTGTAAATATGGTGAAATCAAAGAAAGCATTTAGAGCATGTAAAACACACAAAAGGCTACTGGAGTTTGTCTAACATGTTCTGGGGTTATGTCAGCCAAAAACGACTTGGAACACAAATTTAGCTGCAGACCTCTCAGTGTTGTTTCTGCAGTGTGCATGTAAAGTGAGTGTGACCTGATGCCTGAGGGGCAGCGTATACCCTGCCTGGGTCTGAGGGGAGCCTGGCTGTGAGGCTGTGAGCGGGCACACGTCTGCTGTAGTGTGGAGAAAGTGGTGCAGTGCCTCTCTGTGCCTGGCTGAGCACTGGGTAATGAAGCATGGCAGAGGAGAGAGGAAAGGAGTGTGTCTGCAGGGTAGGCATGGCCCTCGTGTTCCTATGCAACCAGGGCGGATGGCTATAGCAGGACCGCCTCTATTCTGCTTACTTGTCATGCTGCTGCCACGCTTTCCTCTGCTCATTCTGGTTAGTTGTCCCTTTACGCCCTCCTTTCACATCCTTCTTGCCTCCTAACACATGCATTTAATTTACAAAGCGGCCATTTTCCTCTGAAAACACAGCCAAGGTGGGAAGCTCAATATCTTTCATTACGTTGGAGTGGCTACTGTTCTTCAGAATAGAGGTCAAATAAATGTTGAGTATGATTAATGTCAACCTAACACATCTTGATAAATAAAGTTTGAAGAGAAAATTTTCTCAATTCAATGAAGAGAAGAACTTGTAAAAAATGGAATGACTGTGATTTTTGAAGCTAATGTTTTTCATTTATTTAGGTGAGTCTTTTACTTCCTCAATTGACCTCTCCTACTTCCTGTCTGAGTGACAGTTGGCTGCTCTTGCCCTTTTAACCAGAGGTCGAGTGAGAGCAGATGTGCTATTGTTTCAGAGGTGGTGTCTTCACTGGTGTACTTTCTAAGGGCCTCACCTCAACCCCCACGCTCTCCTATTTCTGGTGCACTTTTCATTTTTGCATAATGGGCGAGTAGATTTAACAAACATGTCTGTCATTTAAAGGAAGTGCAGTGATTCGAATGTCAGATCAGCAACAAAAAAGAGACAGATTAAAAATAACAGAGGTGTGGCTGGAAAAATGGTCCTGGTGGGACTTTTCAAAGTAGCTTAGTCCTGTATCTGCATCAATAGTAACAAACCCACAGACGCCACAGAAAAGCTAAATATATTCCAAATAAAATACAATGAGAATTCAAATAAGAGAAAACATTTTACACACTTTTACCAACTTTTATAAATAATTTCTTACCTTGTTTTGAAGTACACATTTTACATTCCTTGTCACAGCTATCCCACAAGCTTACCCCTTTAATGGATTTATATTTCAGTTTAATATATATTTTCTCTCTTTTTTTTAAATGCCTGTTTCCCCAAGTTCTCTCTCCATAACTTCAAACAACATCTGAATACAGTAAGGGAGCAAGTTTTTCTCGGCATTGTACTCAATCAACTCAGATCAACTAAATCCTAGTAGTTTTATAGCATGCAATTGATCAATTGTGCATTAATTGGTTCATCTGTTTGCTCTTTCCAGTTCTTGCAATCTTAGACCTCATCAGCAGTTGTCTTAGGGAGATTGTGCCTTAGGGAGAGATGCCCATCTTCTCAGGCCAGCGGTTAGGGAAAAACAACTTCCATCAAAGATGTGTGTGTCATTGTTTACAGTCAAACACTTTCATTTCTTAGTTCATTACACTCTTTTATGAGCCCCCTATACATCTGTTTGTAGTGAGTCTTAGTTTCACTGTAAATAGTGACCTACATGGATGCTTCAGTCAGGCTTACTTCACTGGTTGGGGGGGAGGGTTCAATTACTTAACAGGTGTTATGTTTGCCAAAATAACACTATAAAGATGCAGATTCGCAAAGAGTAACAAAATGCAAGCTTTGTAAAGTATTCAAGAGGAGGAGAAAACAACTTTTTAAATGTCTGTTTGCTGAATGAAGTGATTCATAATTTCTGGAGTATTCCAGGATGTTGAGAAGTTTAAACACAAACACAGCTTCAAGCAGATTTGTGGCTCGAGGTCAAAATTGTCGGTCTATGGTGGATTGTTAGCTGCACTTCTATGCAGATATCTGTTTATAGAAGCAAATAAAATATTGTTAGATGAGAGCTGGAATACATTTAATTGGATTGTGTCCCACCACCTTTTGCTCTCTGAGTAGTCAGAACAAGAAAACCTCTTAAAATCCAAACCTCAGATAAAGATTCTGGAATGAATGTAGAATCTGTAAATAGAGGTTACAATTCTTGTTCCCTCAATAACTTACATATAGAATGAGTATTTGTCTTGAGCATCTGTCGCTGAAAAGGGGGGATATATACATGTATAATAGAACTATATATATATATTATTTTAAAAGAAAATAAAAATTTTTTTTGTATATGTATCATTTTGCCTGTACAATAACTGACCAAATCATTGCCATTACTTGTTAAGATACTAAACAGCAGCAACAGACAACCCATGATTATCCTAAGTGAGGCTTTTTGATACGAGAGAAAGCTTTCACTTCTAACACTCCTAATATATTATCATCTTGTGCAGCCACACGTTTCCTGTGGGCAACAAGTGTG